>NC_072474.1:64126689-64336689 GCF_027574615.1 Eptesicus fuscus | reverse complement strand
TGGGCACACACCTCGGTTGCAGGCTCTTCCCTGGCCCGGCCTGGCCCCTAGTCAGGGCTCGTGTAGGAGGCAAACAATCGATGTGTCTCTCTCACATCGATATTTCTATCTGTCCCTCTCTCTAAAAATCAATGGAAAAATATCCTCAGGTGAAGAATAAAAAAATTAGTTTATCTCTTGCTCCCCAATCAAAGCAAAAAACGTTGATCAATGACTTTGACAAACAAGGAGCCAATGGAACATCTTTAAGCACAAGCACGCCAAAGAAAGCCTTTACAAAAAGCTGTATGATTATACTCTTAAAAAAAGAAAAGCTAGTTTTATAAGTCTGCAATTAAATGAAAGCGAACTTACTTTACTAAGACCAACATTGTGGTATTTCTTTTCCATTATCTTCTTCACTGGTTCCTCTTCCTTAAAGGTAATAAAGCAGAACCCACGCCTCTTATTGGATTTGTCCATGGGGAGCTCTATGGATTCCACCTGGTATAAAAAATAATTTTCAATGCCTTAGTTTGCACATTACTAACAATAATAGCACAACTTTAGAAGGGACAAGTGCACAAAGAAAACATAATTTGGGCCTCAGGCTTTAATATGCGGTGTCCCTCTCCATTAATTCTAATCTTTGAAAAGCATTCATCAAATTAGAACATCCACTCTTACCTAAAATGTCTTCAAATATATTTATAAAAACAAGCGTCACAGGGACTAATATTTGCTATCTAATTCAAAGGTCACAAACTCAAATGCCCCATAAAGAACAAGCAGAAGGAAAGTCATTTTTAAGAAAAACAGAGTAAGAGAGACTGCATTTGGGAGAAAATGAAGAGTGATGAGGACCACTGAAAACCGGAGAACATATGACTGCCCAAAGGTGGAAACTTCTACTCATCTTAGATGGTTGTTGCATACAAGAAAGCAGTTCCAAAGTTGCTTATTCTTACAAATATTTAAGAAAGCTAGATATTCAGATTTTTGTGGGAAGTATTTCCACTCCTAAATACTATGAAAACATGCTTCAGTTGTAAATCAAGCAAAAGATGCATGCAAGCTATATCTGCAAACTATATTTGTAGCTCAATGTCCTATATTTCTCAGCTTTAAATCATTAATCCACAAAAGGAACTTCTATCTCACTATTTCACTATCTATAATTAGCCTAATAAAATTTGTACATATACATGTACTTAAATTAGAAGACACCAAACTCTATTCTTAATTCTTTCCCTAATCTCAGCTGAACCATTTCCTTCTATATCTCAGGTAATCTAATTTGGATTTCTTCTTGATGTTGTTTTATTTAAATTTACTCATTAATATGGTAAATTTAAATTTACTCTATTAATACTCTATGAGATAAGAATGTCTATTTCATCTTTGTTTACCCTGTGCACAGCAGTGCTATGCATACAGTAGTTTCTCAATAAAGGGAAAAATGCAATAATCCAACCTTCAAAGATCTGCTAATAAAAGTATTCACAATATCCTCATTGCAAAAATAACCGCATAATCTGTTTAAAACTTCAAAAAACCCTTAATGTGACAATTATATTCCACTAATCTGGAAAGAAAACTGGGTCAAAACATCACATACCTCACCAAAACCACCAAAGTACTCCCTTATTTTCTCTTCAGGTGTATCTGGAGAAAGGCCACCAACAAAAATTTTTTTAACAGGCTCTTTTGTTTTCATGGCTTTGGCCCTTTTAGGATCAATCACCTTCCCATTCAATTTATGTTCTTTCTGATCCATGACCTATGGAAATTGAAGTTTATTTTAAATATGCATATCTTAAGTTCAGAGACTATTATTAACTTATCTAAAAATAATTATAGTTAAAATTAATATAGCTAAGACTAGGTACATGTTAACTGGCTCATGATTAAACTGTCAAATTGTAGTGATGTGACACCAGTATTTAAACATAAAGGTAAAGCCGAAACCGGTTTGGCTCAGTGGATAGAGCGTCGGCCTGCAGACTCAAGGGTCCCAGGTTCGATTCCGGTCAAGGGCATGTACCTTGGTTGCGGGCACATCCCCAGTGGGGGGTGTGCAAGAGGCAGCTGATCGATGTTTCTCTCTCTCATCGATGTTTCTAACTCTCTATCCCTCTCTCTTCCTCACTGTAAAAAATCAATAAAATATATTTAAAAAAAAAAAAAAAAAAAAAAACATAAAGGTAAGAACCGGTAGGGGAGACACAAATCAATAACTACAAAACATCACCTCTAACTATCAGCAATAGAGACATGATTGCCTCTTCTCCTTAGCCCAAGACAAAATGTCTCAGTTAAAAGTTTCTTGCCTAAGAAATTAAAAAAAACACACAAAAAAACTATACTTCTATAAACTTGTCACAGCACATTCTTTTAATTAGTCATCTTTGTCTCAATATTTTTGAAGTTAATTTTAATTTAGTAGAGCCTGGCACACAAAATACACGTATTCAATGAATTATTTTTATACTTGGGCATATTTTTAATTTTTTTATCAGAAGTATAGTTGGCGTAGTAAACAATTATTGAATCTAACTCTTCATAATAAAATGTATTGGCAAGAATTGTATCTTCATATTTTTGCAAAAGGGGAAATCACAAATGGGCAAATTAGTTTTATCAAGCTATCAACATTTTTTTATTATTAATTGATCAGAACACATAACACACTACCTTATCTACACTCTCCGACTCTTTAAACAGCACAAAGCCAAAACCCCTTGATCGCCCTGTGATAGGATCTAACTTCAGAGTGCAGTCTACAACTTCACCAAATTTGGAGAAGTAGTCCTTCAGATCTTTCTTTGTAGTGTCCCAGCTAAGGCCTCCTATAAACATTTTCCTGTAAAGACAAAAAGCAATATTAAAATGCTAAAAAAACAAAACAAAAACAAACTTTGCCCTAAATACGTATCGACATCAATAATCCCTTTTTTCAGACTGCACCAATTTACTGGGCAGTATGTGAAAATGTCATTCTTCCTATATAACCACATATCAAGAACACCCTATTCCAGTTTTGGAAAGTTTTGCTTTATCACCGCTGCTTCTGCATAATTACAATATAGTGAGCAGGCAGCAGATTAAGTTTTCTGACTTAGCAGAGATAAATGTCTCCCCAAAGTAAAAAAAACTTGTACATTAAGCCTTTCTTAAATTACAAGTTAAATGTTGGTAACAGCAAAATACAGAATTTTAGCTTCAAATTTCCCTTCCAAATCTTCATTATACGTATAAAAAGGCTATTTATTCCTCAGTGATCAGTGACAGCATGTCTATGCTAAACTTCCTTTCTATTTAATAGTTCTCATTAACAAAACTCTTAGCACATACAATGGAAAATTCTAAATCTCACATCACAATTAAGTTGTAAACCAAGTTTTTTAATGTGAAGTCCTTAATAAAGACAAAAGTGATCATGTGAACAATTTAGTGAACAAAAAGAATTATCCATTGAAGCACAATCCACTAATTAACCTAGATGATTTATTTACAGTAGAACCTCAGTTAACCAGCAATAAAATATGTAAACCGTTAAAATGCTAGAAGTGACTGGTGGTAAATAGAAACCACTAAGACACTTTAAGAACAAAAATATATATTACCAAAAAATTTAAGGTGAAATCTTTTTGTAAACAGCAAAAGGCCATAAAGCTCAGATCCAGCAACTCTGTGATCCTTTTTAGATCTGTGCCCTATGTCCCCCTCCACAAAAGAACTATCATATGACATACCTTCTACCCTTTAAAGAGACAGGACTGGAGATTTTTATTTTAAGGGTAAACTGTCAGAATTTGTTATGTGAGGGCTAAAAATTTCATCATGGGAATAAAATCATCCTTGCTCACCGATTTATCATCTTTATAACTGGGGTGGGTCGGGGTAGGGATGGGGATGTGGTACTAACTTCCAGCTGTGGAAAGAAATTAAAAGCAGAAAATATCAACATCTTGTGGGTTTTAAAATATTACCACTAAAGCCAATTCTTGCAACAAGAAGCCAATTTTATCCCTAGAATAAGATCTTGCTTCTGCTTCTCCCTAAAGATGCCAGATTAACTGAGGTGTTACTGATCTTACTATTTTACCCATAAACTTATTTTTACTAATAACAAAGTTAACTTTTAATGCAAAAGAAGTCTTACTTAAGGCATACACTGTGCTTCCCACTTCAGGTCAGGTTTTTCAACGTGTATATGTTTCTAGAGTTGGGCCATTTATACGCTTAACTTTCTGGATTTTCTCTGATAAAATTTCCATGCTTAAAAGGAACCTTTATTAACCCTTTTTTTGTATTTTATAATCAAATGAACATAACCAAAACATCCATGTTGTATAGGTATTATTAACATTTATTGCTAATTCAATGGGGGGGGGGGGAGGAGTTGAGGATATTTTCAATTACATTTTCTTTCATTCAAGTAATACACCTTGTAATATCCAATCCTAGTCACTTAAGTTGCCTTAAACACCTTATTTCTTAACCTAAAGATCCAGGGTACTTCCTTCATACATGAAAGTTCATTACCAACATTTACACTTTCAAGGTTAGAAGGACATAACTCTTTTTAAAGATGAGAAAACTGACTTAGTAAAGCAATGACCTCTTATTTATCCATTACAAGTTCCGGAACAAAAACAACTTCAAGTTGAAATTTAAATTTTAAATTACCAATTCTGTAAGTATTACAGAAGTTTTTCACCAATAATTTAGGTTTGAAATTATTTCAGCCTCTCAAGAATATCTACGAAACAGACCAGACACAGAATTTTCTTGCCTTTTAACTTTAGCTTTTTTTAAAAAAGCTTTTGTATTTGAGACAATACTAGTTTTAATTTTATTTAACCAAGGCAATGTTTATATTGGATTAAGTATTCTTAAACTAAACAAAAAACAAACAAAAAAACACCCAATCGCAAATAAATAAATTCTAACACCAAGAATGAGGCATGTTCTATTATTACTCACAAGCCCCAAATGTTTTTTACAGCATAGGAAGTCAGTTTTCTTAAATATTAGATAAGCATACTAATTCATTAACTAGCCCCATAAAAGTGCTCTCCAAAGAAACTTCCCACCTTTAATAGTCTTTGGTAGAGAAGTCATTAACTGTGTCTACCTTAGAACTGAAAAGGTCACTGAAGATGCTATCCTTCCTAATCCATCAAATTCCATTTTCAGAAAATAAAATATTCTGGCCAATTGTAATTTATATATATTAAGATTACTATTTCTCAAAATATTTAGAGCAAACCATGTAGTAAAACTTCAGCTATCCATCACCTTTAAAGAATGAAAGCCAAATATTCCACCTTCCTTAAGGCATTGCCAGCCTTCCCCAATTTCTCTCCAACTGTTCTTTAACCTTCAATTATTTGGAATAAAATTTTTTCATCTACAACGTATCACCCTTCTGCCTTAAGTAATCATGATTTGACACTGTTCGGGTCAGTCATCCCGAATATATCATGCTACTGTAAATTAGAGCTATTTATTAACACACTTTGTGCATCCCATGTCTTAGAAATTTTAACAAGTTACTTCATTTTTGCCAGGTTAATCACCAGTTGCTGTTCTAAAAAGGCCTTCAACCACCCATTTTGGTAGCATAGTTAGGTGACACTCAAACTTGCCAAATTTTATGTAAAGTATACAGTAGTAAGAGTGGCTCTTCTAAGGCAAATGTATTTCCATTTGATAGGCCATAAATCACTTTTTCTTCTGCTCTAAGTATGGTTGCTGCATAACAGATTACTGGACAAGTAAATATACTACAATGAACACAAACTGTACCAAGTCCATTCCATCTGTACTAAATGGAACATATTAAATACATTCCATCTTTTATTCAGTAGGCACACCAAAACATCACAGTATGGTACAGTGAAGTGTTATCTTTAATTCTGGATAAATGGGAACTTATTTTTGCCTCTCTAGAACATCAGCACTCTGACATGCTCTCCCTCAAATTGAGATGGTATAAGATGATACCAATTTAAAGTTTCTATGTTTTATATTATTGTATCTTGCTTAAAGCACAATACCTATTGTCCATCCAGATTACCTCTGCTGCCTTGAATACAAAGACTGACTTCCAAGATGCTGTCACTCCTGCAGAGATGTGCAAACACTTTACAATGAAGTACAGATAGAACGTCAGAAAAATCCTAAGCAGCCAAGTTATAACTACATCACAAGATTTGTTCAAGTAGCAACAAAAATGGGTCCCTAATGCTGGAATACAGTTTAAAATTTGATCCTTAGTTTTAAGTAAATCAATAACCCCAATTAAAATGTAGGACTTCACCTACAGTAATTTATTAACCGTTTACTTTTAAAATTCTACCTATTAGGTATTTAGCACCCCAAAAGGCATATACTATTCAATTTAGAACACCCACTCAACAATTTAAGTCTCTGCTTTTACTGATATTAATTTTACCCCATATTACAGTAAATGACAGGCAAAAGTTATATAATTGAGTGCAAATGACTTATCTAAATGCTATCCAGTGTCTTTTAGAAATTTAGGCTGCTTTGTAGGATATACTTTAGAGAAAATAAATTTAGAGGCAGTAAACCAAAATCCTACCTCCACCACTTACTAACTGTGACCCCAAGGGGGAAAAAAAATTCCATGGTTGTTTCCACATCTATAAAAGAAAACAAAACAAAACAAAAGACTAAGAGCCTACCTTAAATTAGCACAGAACATAGTCTGATGCTCAATAAAAATTAGTTATTATTTAGAAGTGGTAGAGCACAATCTAAACATAATTTAACAAAGCAACTTTTTCATGTATTCAATGGCATAACTTAAATCTGCATGAACTATATGACATTTCCAACATTAAGGGGAAAGGTCAGGATGAATTTTATATAATGGATCCTAAGATTATTTTCAGACTTAACGCAGAAATGTTTAAGTATCCCATGTAAAAAAAAAATATATATGTAGAGTGAAAATCAGGTTGTCTAAGACTAAAGTTTAATTCCAAAAATCATCTTATGACTACTGTGTCTCTACATAAACACCAGTCTGTACTCTACATGAGTTAATGTAAGGAATAATTTCAAAATATAAAAGGCATTACATATGGAGCAGAGCTGGTTGGTGGGAAATGCTTTAATACTTCTGTTTTTTCCCCATCTAAAGAACTTTTTCTCTGTACTTTTGAGGTCATTAGGTTATTCCAAAACCAACAGTATTTTATTTCAAGTTACTTCCCCAAGCAAGTCTTTAGTGTGAAATATCTTATTCAAGGTAAAATTATAAGCATCATTAGACTTTCAATTTTGGAACTGGGAACCCGCCCCTCCCCAAATTCTGTAACTTTCAAACACTTCCGAACAAATCACAATCTTCGTATGTGGTTTCATAACAAGTTCTGACAGTTTAAAAAATACGACAAAATGTAAATGTGATTTACATTTCAAGTACTTGACTAGCCAATCACTGTCACCTTTCAAAATGTTACTCAAGCATACCACTGAACCTTTATTTAAATAAATTTCCTGGTATTTTATCATTGTAGTTATTCCTTTAAAATATTAAATTATCATGAAATCTCACCAACACTTGTGTGTTTTTTTTCCCTTAGAAATTACAGAGTTATTTTAAAGCCACCAGTTACCTATAATGGAAGGGATGGGTTTACTTTTTGCAACTAAATAGTATCACGTTAAGAGTAATCATTTTAGATTCTGTGTAAAAACATACCTTTAGAAATAGCTTACAAACTTTTAACCATCATTATAAAATATTAATTTTTCTAGCTTAGTATATTATTAAATGTCATTACTTTATACTTTAGAATACTAAGTTGAAAACATAATAGCTAATAAGCTAAACATGACAGCTTTTAAATAAACTTTAAATGTTTAACCTCAAATCTCCCCTTTTTCTTCATTTCATTCCAAGGCAGGAATGACATCTTGTATTTTTACTTTTCAAATAGACTCAGTTTTGTAAGTCCCATCTACCTAGGGGTTAAGGAATAGGGCTTCCTTAACCTAGAGGCTAAAGTTCTGGTTAACTGAGATTACTACATTCACAATTCTATAACGATATGCATTGGAAATCAATTTAAATATCAACACTAAACTCAGAAAATGATTTTTATCTTTACTGACTGATGAAATTTAAGAATCCTGCAATTCTTTAACTTTTTAATAGTATAAGGGAAAAAATTACAGAAGATTCATCCCATGGCATGGTTGGTTCTTTTTTTATTATTACTTGCTAATAGTTTTCATCTTTTTTCAAAGGGCTAAAGAGGGGGATTTTCCTAGCTGTTTGGGCTTTGTGACAGTGCTAAGTCTAGGTAAGCAGGAATTTGCAGAACATGACCCAA
The DNA here is from genome assembly GCF_027574615.1 of Eptesicus fuscus. NCBI lineage: Eukaryota > Metazoa > Chordata > Mammalia > Chiroptera > Vespertilionidae > Eptesicus > Eptesicus fuscus. The sequence goes on along the minus strand of NC_072474.1, from coordinate 64,328,335 downwards.
TACTTAAAACTATCACCCTGACTATTGGCCAAACACTGCCAGTAATAAGTCTTCCCACCCCACCCCAGTCTTAAATATCTAACTCCAAAGTACAATATAATACTCCAGAAACTAAAACATGCTTACCTTTACTCCACAGGAGTAAATCACTGGCAGTATCAACTATTAAGACACAGGACAAATACACACAAACTGAAAGCAAGCTATGTAGTCAATCTTCCTGTGGTGAGCAGTTGTTTCCAACACATAGATCAGCAAACCAAGTAACAAACATGTTGTATTACCTGAGACCACACTGTTGGAAGTGAAGTAAGAGAAACAGATCCCACGCTTCCAGCATCCAGTTCAGTGCCCTATCTACTAAAATGTTGAAGCAGAACTAAAGTGAAATAAAACTTTGAACTAACAAAAGTTATGTTTCACTCCATTTGTGAACTTGCACACATTTGAGGTGCACAGCTTTAAGTAGAATAGGAAAAAAGTTCCCTTTTAAATGTTTTCAAGTATGGCATGTATCACTTGAAGACTAAAATGAACCATCCTACATGTTGATTATAAATCACAACAGACAAGACTTTCTTATAATTAGGGCAGCCTTACATGACAGAATACTCAGGCAATATTAAAACTACACAATAAATACACAACTAGTTTATAGAAGATGTCACACAACTTGAGAAAAAAACAGGCTTAAGGCAAGTATATTTATCTCAAAAATGAGCACTGAAAAACTTCAATGATATTCTCGAATTCTAAACCGAAAAGGTCAGGTGATTTTTATAGTATCGTTCATAGATAAGAATTTGAAATGGAGAGAATTTATTATTCCTCCCTTATATGTTCATTATCTCAAGATTTGGGGACACCCATTGCTACAATTTTAACACTGGAAACCTGTCAAAGGTTCCAAAGAATGCTATTATTCAAACCCCATCTACTCAGGGTCTCAAGTTTACTAATTCAAAGGCCAGTAAAGTTGGCATGAGACTGTTCTAAAATTGTTTTACAAAGCAAATAGTGTTCAGTATGTCCCGAAGCACCAGGGTATACTATGATCTCGAATATTTAAAACAAAAACGTATAGTCCCATTTCTTAAAAATTAAAAGGAGAGAACCTATAGCAGCATTCACAAAATTTCCCAACAGGCTAATCACACTTGAGCTTATATACTAATGATTAGAAGAATAGATCAAACATCCTATTAGAAAAGTATTGCTATGATAACTGGATAGGACTTTTTGCTTCCTGCCCAATCCAATGCAAACCAGTCAATGTACCTATTTTGTAAGTGTCTGAAAGCTAATACATTATAGTTTTCCACTGAGCATGAGAATTTAAAAATTGCCTTGCTACATGGCATGTCTATTTTGCCAGACACTAATCTTTGAGTATCTACCTTAATGGAACTGCAGCCCTGTAGAGAACATGAGTCCATACCCCAAGAGGAAATTCCAGTGCAAAAGCTTCTTAATAAAAACTAAGATATTAAAGTTGGAAAGATTAAAATGAGGTGAATTCAGGAAGGCATTTTATTATGAAAACAATTACTTCAAAAGTCCATAGTAAACTGTGGAAACATCTATTCGAAGTATGTAACAGGCATGCCCTCCTCAAACAGCTGTTTAGTCTTATACTCAGATTTTGAGAAAACTTTTAAGTCTACAACAAAATGATTTAATAATTTAGGATGAAACTGTAATCACTTTATTCCCAAGTTAGAATTGTAAAAAGAAACACACGCAGAAATGTGTTTAAGAAATTAAATTTAGATGATTTTATATCTAGTAAGCAGTCTTACCCTTACTATTGAAACTATTATGAAATTGCTGCCCAATGTCCCTCAAACAGGAAGACAAGGAAAAAGAATAGATAGGGTGGCAAGTGCACAGACACCAAAAAGTTTTTTGTTTGTTTGTTCAAAAGAACAGTATTATATTAATTTAATAGGATGAGGCTGGGTGGGCAATAATTTTAAAAGGTCAAATATTAAGACTTTAAAAATTAAAAGCATTATTTGTTAAATGTAAACTTGCTTAATTTAAAGGGAACCTATTTTCAATAGGTTATAATCGGACAGAATTTAAAATGTTCATTAAACTATAAATATTTAACTGCCAATTTTTCCTGAGAGGTCACTCAAAAAACTTGTGAAGTTATAGTATTAGGTAAGAAGGCCAGTATAATTTTTACAAGAGTAAAACAATGACCTAAGTTTATGGTCCTTACAAATTACGGAAAATAATTACATAAGATTTGGAATATATAGTGGAGTAGAAAAACCATGTACAATTATCCTTTAATCTTAGTGTGTCACCATTAGCAGTAAAATATCAGTATGAGGGTATAATTTTCATCAGAAACATTTTTATTCTTTATGTCCAACTCTGACCCCAGTTTCTTCTTTTGCTTTTTCCCCCTTGAGATTACTGCTGCTTCCAATCTGCTTTATCTCCAATATAAAACTGGATAGATTTCAGTGGATGAGAATACAGTATCAAGAAAAGCTCAAATAAAAGTTAAATGATATCCCAACTGGGCTCTTAATAGAAGGTAATTTGTACATATAAGTCAGCTATCTACAAATTACTGGCCCTCCATGCTCCAGTAGTGGTGGATAAAAAAACTCCTGGAAAACTCTAATATAATCCTAAAGAAAGACTGAGCTTTAAGGAAAAGGAATATAAAAAACAGTCAATCTAGCCTTCCAAAGAGCAGTCATGCAACTGTGAACATGTCAACCAACTGTAATGAACATTCCAGCCAAATCACACAAAATAAAAAATCTGATTTAAGAGCTGTAGTGGAAAGCCACATCAGCCCATCTTTGAATAGTACATATCAATTCTTAAAAGTTATACTTATAAATAAATAGGTTTGGTGACAAAATATGTACAGTTTTGCATAATATATACACAATGCTACTTTTTAAATTATTTTACTTTTGACATCTCCAGAATATTTCAGTATAACATGCAAGACATTTTAAACACAAGATTTTATATATATCAAGTAACCTTCACATTTAGCACTAAACTTATAATTCCAAAATTATCTTTTTCTTAAAAAACAAAAATCAAATTTGAAATTAGTTATTTTTTTCTTGCCCAGATAAAAAAATTACTAATTATATTAAGCTTTAATTGGCCAAACCACAATTACATGCATTACCACATAACAAAAACCATGTAATAGCATCAGTTTTGCCCAAAGATCACTCATGGTACCTAAAAAGATTTTATATCCCAGGTACAAGATATCCTACTGTACTAAGGTCTAGAATTTCCTGGGGAGTCAATGGGCAACAAACCAAAACACAGCCTCTCCAAGTTATGACTATTGAAACCTTTATAATACAGAAATAAAATTTAAAAGTTTTACCATTCTTCCCGCTGTGCCGTCGCTGCTTCAGAGTGTCGTGGGGAGGAGTTTGAATGGCTAGGGAATTAACAACCGGTACAGCAACCAATCAAAATTCTAGTTTTAGTTTTTGACATTGTTAGGGTTAAAAACTTTAATTAATTTACACTTCAGTTCAACAGTAGCTAACTACAAAGGCAGCTACTTTGTGATTTGAAAAATCAAGGTTAACAGGAAGCCTGCCCCAAACAACAAGTTATATATACAATTACTCATTTTGGTACCTCTGCCCAAATAACAGAATTCAGAAAACAAAAACCAAAATAGCAAGGCTTAAGTTTCCAAATATTTAACATATCCCTTTCTTAAATTAAGCTATACATTATTCAAGATTAATTAAGAAAAGCTAGTTTCCTATCCCACCTCGTCTCCCAGTCAGCACAATCAGCAAACAGCCGAACAAGTCTGTCTGGGCTTAGATTAAATCCTGTACTCCAAAGTGCTTCTCTCTCCTCCCTCCAAATCTTGTGCTCTTTCCCACCTGCTTTTACCTTCCAACACTTTCCCCGTGTTATAATGAAATAAATTCACACACACACTACAAAAAGGATTGGAAGCTTGACCCAAGATCGTTATTAACAGGAGTTAAGAAAACCCAACCAAGAACCCCGATTTAGTCCCTCTTGCTAACTCCCGCGCCCAAATGCTGCATTTTAATACAAGTGCAGCTTTAAGTAATGTGCACAACCATTTCCAATGGGAGGTAGCAAGTTACTATTTAAAAACCTGCAAAATAAAAAAGTTATGCCATAGCATAATACAGGACTTGTTCATTTTTTAAAAGGCTGGTGGGCCTCCTTTAACAGTGGGTAAGAGCAGGAAGGAGAAATCAAGAGAGACCAAAAAAGGATCCTGGGCACCGGGTGGGGGAAAAAAGGATTTTGTAAAAAATGGAAATTGCACAGAAAAAGTAAAGTGGGTAAGAGTGCCACATCTGCACGAACAATTGGGGAACCCAACAGCTGACAGCGGGAAAAGGGTGCGTGGTTAGTATCACTCGGCGGGGTGGGGGAAGGGCCGCCAGCAAGCCGGAGGTAGCCCAGTTCCAGTCCAGTGCGGGCCCCGCCGACCAGGAACTTAACCAAAGCCCGTGGAGCAAAACCAAGGTACCAACAGGCGGTTCGGGGACTTTCACCTAGTCCAATGTGTCCCCTAGGCTGAAAAATAGGGGCTATGGAAGCAAGCCGTTGTGCGACAGTGAACAGTAAAAAAAAAAAAAAAAGCGAAGGGATCGAGGCGAAACTTGTTCAAAATACTAAAAAAAAAAAAAAAAAAAAAAAGTCATCCTGAAGCGGAAACGGGAGCACAGGTGGAAGCCTACGCGTTCCCCAAAGAATGTACTTGATAAAACAATCGCATCGTCTCGGGATGCTGGAGTGAGTCGCTCCCAATAAACCTTAGTTGCATAAAGGCTTGATATCTGTTTGCGTTTTTTTATGCCCTGGACTTGAGAAACGGGGGACGGAGAGGATGGGGGGAGGAAAAGGTGCCCTCGACAGGCGGGAAAAAATCCTGGCGGCTAAGTCGGTGGGAGGAGACCCAGGGCAAGGGAGGGAATGAGGGCGGGCCGGGGAGCAGCGTGGTGATGGCTAAAGGTGGAAACGTGTGTGATGGGGGAGGGGGCGGCGAGCAGGCACGGGGAGAAGGAAATGAAAGCCCCCGGGGATGCCAACGTCGAGGAGAGGGGAGCCGTGCAAGGAGGCGGCATGGGGACCTGGACGGAGGGCAGAGAGCGGGAACGAGGCCTAATGGCGGGGAACAAGAAGGGGGAGGGGGAATAGTTGGGCCTGGCTATCCCGGGCCGCCCCTTACTCACCCTTCATCCTCCTCGTTCTTACTGGCATCTATCTTCGCTCCCTCCGACTCGGCGCTGCCCCCTTCAGTGCCGCCGGCCGCGGTTCCGCCCCCGGTCCCGGCTCCGCTTCCCGCCGCCGCCGATGCCCCTTGCGCCGCCGCCACCATGGCTCCCTCCTGCTCGCCTGCCGAGCCGCCTACCGCCGCCGTTGCCGCCGCGCCGTCTCCGCCGAACTGCTCCTCCGACATCGTGCTACTGCCTCCGCCGCCGAAGAGACGACACCCGCCGCTGCCGCGAACCGAAACTAGCAGCAAAGTAATCCCCGCCGCTGCCGCGCGCCCGCCGTACCGCGCGAAGCACACAAGGCAGAGAAGGCGCGCGTGGCTGCGAAGGCTCCTGCGCCTCTCCCCGGCCTGCCCACCTCGCCTCCCACTCTCGCGCGGCGCGCACTCCCGCTCTCTGCCGCTGCACTAAAAAAGAATAAGCAGCAGCGGCGGCCGCGCTTGCCTCCTCCTCGCTTTAATGGCGCCGCCGCGGACCACCTAAAATGGCCGACGGAAGAACGGCGCGTCCCGGTCACGTGACGCGCGAGCGCGCCCTTTGCACCTCCCCCGCCCCCTCTACAGCTATTTTTTTTTTTTTCCCCTTCCTCCCCGGTCCCGCCTTCTCGCTCCCTTTTATACCTTCGGGCTTGCGCCGCGCCGCACAGCGTGGGGCCTTTAAAAGGAACCGGAAGTGGCGTTCGATAAGACGGCCGCGCGGGGGGGGGCGGGGGATCGTCGAGAACAAGGAGCGCTGTTTCGAAGGCGCGGCTAGAGATTTCCCTCCCTCGGCCCCGCCCCTCCGAGGGTTCCAGCATGGCCCTCACTCCCACCCTACCTGCCCTCCTCCGCGGCGGGCGGGAGCCGGGCGGCGGGCGGGTGTGGTGCGGCCGTGCCCGCTGCGCCTGCGGCGTGGAGGTGCGGCTGAGAGACCCGCACCCGCTGCGCCTTCCGTCCTAGTCGTTCCCAGTCTGAGGAAAGGGGCTTCCCGGAGGTGCAGTCCCCGTGCCTCCTGCGCTCAGTCCCGAGCGGCGCCTGGGGATGCCCCGCTCACGGTCCGGCCGCGGGGCGCCGGGCGGCTGCGCGCGTGCCCGGCCTGCGACGGCTCCGCCCGCCGGCATCGCCCGGGTGACATTGAGGTTTCCCCGGCTGCCGCCTCCACGCTGGCCAGCCTACGGCGGGCAGGCCGAGGCCGCTTGAAGATTAGTTCTTTTTCGTTTTAAGATTTGTTTTCCAAGTAAGAGTTTTTTTTTTTTTTTCCGTGCCTGCCTTCCTCCTGAAAAGTGTTCGTCTAGAGAAGGAGGTAACTTGTCTGTTTGAAGGAACAGGGGCGGTTTTTTGCTTTGCTTGCTTTATTGGAAATCCTGAAACCTGCCGCGACGATTTGAAAATACTGGGAGTTGGGAAGTGGTTAGATCCACCGAGGGTTCATTTAATTTTAACGACTTTTAGTCCTTGTACTGAATAGAACGTATAAAGTGCTGTGAATCATCTTTACAAGGTTTCTGAGTTGGCTGTGTGGGAGGTTGGGGTGCGTTTTTTTAAACACCGCTAGGCGTTTCGTGCCGGGTAACAGTAAATTTCTTTAACAGACCGGTTAGGAATCCCAAATGCCTTGGCTGGAAGCTGGGTTATTTGGGCTTTGGGGCTTGCGGCTTCATGCAGTACACCCTAAAGAGAATACAGCTTCTAGGTACAGTTTTACTCAACAAATAATTATTTGCTTGTTTAGCATGTGCCCAGGAATTGGGGAAACAAAAGATTAATACAAAATATAGCAAAGAACTCTGAAGAGTTTAAGTCCTCGTTTTCTGCTCTGTAATTAAGTGAACATTCTCCAAAAATCTCATAGGAAGATTAAAAATATCTAATTTTCATTATTAATCAAGTTAGCAAAATTTGCATTACAGAATAATCAAAACTCAAGAGTACAGATCAAATTCTGAAAGTGTCCTAAAAATAGAATCTTACCAGTACAGTGTAGGGAATATAGTCAATAATATTGTAATAACTATGCATGTTATTAAGTCAGGTGGGTACTAGACTTATCAGGGGGGAATCCCTTCATAAGTTATATAAATGTCTAATCACTAGTCTGTACACCTGAAACTAATATAAAATTGAATGTTAACTGTAATTGAAAACTAAAAAGTATACACATGTATAATCTCACTGGATTACTGTATTAAGCAAATCACACACAGGCAATGTCAAGATCAGGTATCTGGATCAAGTAGTAATGACTTCAGGTATGTCTTCACCTGTCAAAATTGTAGCTAAGGAGAAAGTATTTGTACTCAAGCCAAATATTCCAGTTTAGAGACAACTGAAGGGAAGTAACTAAGGAGATCATCTGAAGGGAAGTAACTAAAATCTTTTCTGTCTTCAAGAGAGGATTCTTTTTCTCTTACAATAGCTTTGGACATGCCCCACCAAAGTAATAGGCTTTCCCAAAAGGTTCATTTTTTTATTTTTTTATTTTTGCATATTACTCTTTTATCAAAAGGTTCATTTTAATTTACATGTAGGCCAGTTGTTTCTGGACTTTTGGGAATTTATGTTAAAAAAAGGAATAATTTTAAAGCTAACACCTTTACTGTATACTACATATGTATGATGCCATATCACTCATGTCTCTATATATTATGGTCCAAATCTCTGCACCCTATGCTCCTACATCCAACCAACATTCCTCTGAGGACTCACACTTTCAATCCTAGTTCTTTTCACATTCCTCATCTGCCTAGTAAACCTATTCATCCGTCAAAACCCCAATCCAATGTTACTCCTGTGAAGCTTTCCCAGACTCCCTGAGGCAGAATTAATCATCCATTCTCACAACCCTTTATCCTTACTTCAGTTGTTATAAGTATGCAGTTGTACTAGATCATGAGTTCCTGGAGAGCAAAGATAATGTATTCTGTGTATCTTAGAGATATATATATAAATGTATACATAGTAGACTAATTGTCAGTTGAAATATAGAATGACAAAGTGCTAGATATTTCCAATCTGCTATGTCTGTGGCCTTTGAGGCAAACTAAGTATGCTTCCAAGGAATTAAGAGGCTTTGCTTCCCACCATCCCATTTCATCTCTGGCATAAAAACACTTTCTCAAACTTCTTGCTGATATGTGAAGTTCTTTAAGAAGGAGAAAACCAAACTTGTATTCCATAATCACAGGTAAAAATTTAAGGTTTAACTGACTGAAGATTATATATTGGTACTGTCTTAGAGCAACCCAAACCACTGCCTGGAAGCAGTATCCCCTCTCAGAGTCCATGACATCAAAAATTCCATTGCTTCAGGAGGTTCAGATGTGTTTCAGATAACACACTGAAATACTGGATCCTCACTGATTTCAGCTTTTGTGAAGCAATAACTGCAGAAAAAACTAGAGTACTTATAAGAGGCAAAAAGAAAAAATTAAGATTGAAACGAATCACTTTTACCCAGGACAAGATATATACATCTGCTAAATACACTGTACAAACAGAGCAAGCGTATCTGAAGCTTGAATTTTTAAAAGTGGCAACCTAGAATAAACTGTTCCGAAGAAATAGCTGGAAGAACACATTTCCTATACAAGGTACACATACTTGAGCCTCTTCTACAACTATGCTAAATAGTCATTTGCTCACCTGCAGAACACTCTCAGTAGGATTTAAGCATTTTGTTGAAGAATTAGCTTGCGGTTTTAGGTGAAGTGACCAATTGCCCAAACATCATGACTGGTTGTCAGGAAGCTCTCACTTCACTAGACAAAATAGAGGCCCCATCATTGTGAACTGCCACATTTTACTTCAGCAAGTCTGTCGTAGAGTCTGAGTTCTGCTTAACCAGAGATGTCAATACAGTCCTTTAAATTCAATTAAAGAAAACCTAGGTCCAACAGACAGCCCTAGCTGGTTTGGCTCAGTGGATAGAGTGTCAGCCTGCAGACCAAAGGGTCCCGGGTTCGATACTTGTCAAGGGCACATACCTCAGTTGCAGGCTCCTCCCTGGCCTGGGCCCTGGTCAGGATGCGTGCAGGAGGCACCCAATTGATGTGTTTCACATCTGATGTTTCCATCTTTCCCACTCTCTCTAAAATCAATGGGAAATTATCTTTGGGTGAGGATTAAAAAACAACAACAACAAAATAACTCAGACAATAAGGAAATGTAATTATCTAACTCTAAACCTACATATCCCACTGCATACTTAACACCTCCACTTGATGTCCACAGGCATCTCAAGCTTTAGATGTCCAAAACAGAACACCTTCCCAACAAATTAGCATCTTGTCTACCTCCACCCACCCATGTGTTCCCGGCAAAAATCATGGAGTCCTTGATACCACTCCATACATCCAATCAATCAGTTCCTACCTCCAAAATGTATCTTCTTTATTCTAAGTGCATCTTAGAACATAAATAGTGGGGTTATTTCTAATTAGATTTACTCACATTCAACCATGGAACATAGCACACGTACATTTCTGATGCTTGGAATATGTGCCCAAAACAGAAAAGTCTTTCATCTCAGCTTTGATTCAGTGGGAGAGGCAAACAACAGACAAAATAAGTAGATGTCTTATATAATTTTAGGTAGTGATAGGAAGGAAAATAGTAAGGTGCTACAGACAGATTATGTACTGTTTTAGATAGGGTAGTCAGAGAAGACTGCAAAGAGGTAACTTTTTGAGTAGAGCTCTGAAGAAAGCGATAGAGAACGCCATACACATAGTTTAGGGAAGACTACAATGTAAAGGTTGGAGGGTACATGGCACTTTCAATGAATACAGTGAAGAGAAGAAAGCATACAGATCATACCTGAGAGGTAATCAAGAATGAGATCAGCCAAAACCGGTTTGGCTCAGTGGATAGAGCGTCGGTCTGCGGACTGGAAGGTCCCAGGTTCGATTCTGGTCAAGGGCATGTACATTGGTTGCGGGCACATCTCCTGGTGGGGGATGTGCAGGAGGCAGCTGGTCGATGTCTCTCATCGATGTTTCTGGCTTTCTATCCCTCTCCCTCCTCTCTGTGAAAAATCAATAAATAAAATAAAAAGAATGAGATCAGCCAGGGCCTTGTAAGCTGCAGTTAGCACTTTGCTTTTATTATAAATGCAATGAGAAACTATGTGAGGGTTTTGAGAAGGGGAAAGGCATGACTTGACAAACTTAAAGTGTCCAGAATAATCCAGATCATTATGGATGTTGTATGGATGGTGGAATGTGGGGGTGTATCAGGGAGATGAGTTAGAAGGCCACTGTCACGAAGCCTCTCATGGTTGATTGCTTCTGACAAGAAGCAAATCTACAAATAGGGTATTATTTAAACGTAGTCATGTGACTGTTTTGAGTTAATATTATTGTCAATATTTCCAATAAAGAATAAGACTGTCGTTTTCATTAAATTCAGAATTTTTTCTAATTCTTTTTCTCACCCTTTTTGAAGCTCTGGGATGAAATTTGTTAGCTGTTGCAGCTGGGGTTTGTCCAAAGCCTCTTCATAATCCTGCACAGGGAATAAGGAATAGCAAGTCAACTAATCAGAGTTAATTCATCACTCCTGGTCACATCTTCTGGTTTGGGAAGGGCACTAGGCCTAAGTCAGCCAATCACATGAAGAGCTTCTCTTTGACATTTGAGTGAAGAAATATTCTCATACAGATTGATCATTCACAAACTGAGAAGCGTGTAGCTAAGGGAACCACTCAACAGCGGTCGTTTTACAACAGAAAGATGCCTATGAAATTAGGAATCAAACAGCAATGAGGAGTTACCAAGACATGACGGACAGGATACCAGATCCTGGTCACATTCCTTGAACTACTCTCTTGAGATTAGCCTACCCTCACCTGAGGACCCCAACAGAACAAGTACATTGCATAATATTCTGTGGTGTTTACCATAGTTAACCAAATGTGGAAAACTATTTGTACAGATTGCTAAAACATTTCTCAAAGGTGATACAGTATTTGTTCCAGAGGACTAAAACCAACTTTTTTTGGTCTCTTGATAGTTTAACTGTATGGCTAAGTGACGATCTGGGTGCCATATAGCTCTATTTGTGGGGGCTGATTTTTTTCCCTTTAGTATTACACCATGGTTATATGATGATGGTAATGATCCAGTAGAAAGATAAAAACTAGTGATGTAGGTGGAAATAGGGGAATAATAGCAAAAAACAAGTTCTTAAGTAGGTAAGAGGAGATGGGATCCAACGCACAAGATGGAGTAAAGATGGTTCTTCCATTTTATAGGAAGATTATATGAATACAGATGTAGGTCCATTGATAGCTTTGGTGATATATGGATAATTAGTTCTGGTTCCTTAATTTTTTTTTAACAGCTAGTTAAGAAGTCTGTCATTAGCTAAGAATGTGCACAGGGGTAGAGATAGAGAAGATTGAAGTAAATTCGGGAACATGGAAGCACAACTTCACTAGATCTGGGAAATCCAGAACTTAAAAAAAAATGTTGATCAGGACAGAGCCCTCAAAGAACCTTTGGATGCTATTGGAGATCTACTTATAAGATTTGAGAGCCACTCCAAAAACCTTCAGCAGTATGCCGCTGAAGTAGGTATGTGATCATTTACCAGTTACAATTTATCATCTTGTCTATTCAGTCAACTCCCATTTCTGGACCTTAACCCTGAGAACTCATGAGAAATCCAGGTAGCAAATACCTTTTGAGTTGTCTGCCAAGCCATGACTCCCTTCTCTGTACTCTCCCCTTAAGGAAGGATGGCCTCTTTGCAACCAAATTTATATTAGATGACCCCACCCCCACTTCCATTGCCAAAGCCAAATCCAGGGTGGACACCTGACCCAAGCAATGAACTGGATTTTCTCTCCTGGGAATTGAAATTGGGGTACCGGTTCTCTAAGCACTTGGACAAAAGGGCAAGAGATAGGAGAAATTTGATTATAAGACTGAGCAGCTTTTTTTGCCCCGTGTGGATCAGAGAAGCTAAACATATAGTTTGGTGGTTAAAGGGAAGAGAGAATGAAGCAGATGTGTAGAAAGAACCAGGGACCAGAAGGCACGTGGTTCTGACAAGATGCAGATGGTATTTGCCTTGGTTCTTGGTGACATACCGGTCACTGACTTCAGTCCTCAGCTGAACTTACTCCTTGGGTTTTATGCAATGCTCCTGGTTCCCCTGGATTCACAATTTAACATGAGAAAATCCAAGTAGACTTCTGTTACTGTAACCCAAAGAACTTTGATCAAGATCAAAGATATATTAAATGCTATGCTATGCTAAAATTAGGATATATCTTGTGTATAGTAGTTTGTTAATCTAGTACCGTGGTTGCCAAACTGCGGCTCGCGAGCCACATGCGGCTCTTTGGCCCCTTGAGTTTTTAGCAAAGGCCAGCTTAGGAGTACGATAATTAAGTTAATAACAATGTACCTACCTATATAGTTTCAGTTTAAAAAATTTGACTCTCAAAAGAAATTTCAATCGTTGTACTGTTGATATTTGGCTCTGTTGACTAATGAGTTTGCCGACCACTGATTTGTATAATAACCAGTTCTGTCAGAAAAAAAATAAAGGAAGTGACATGAGGTTGGATGATTATTTGGTGACTATACAGACTTGGGAGACTTGGAAAGAAAAAAGCAGTAGTCACTGCATACAATCCAGCTGTACTCCTTAAAAAAATTTTATTGATTAATTGATTTTAGAGGGAGAGAGAAACAGCAATTTGTTGCCACTTATTTATTCATTCATTAGTTGATGCTTATGCCCTGACCGGGACGTGGTGGTCATCGAACCTGCAACCTTTGCATATCAGGATGACACTTTAACCAACTTAGCTACCTGGCCAGGGCTGTAATTTTTTTTAGTTATTAAAAAAATCTTAGTTTAATTTGAAAAGCAGTGAAAATAAAGACAAATCACTCATAAGACTACCTTTCTAATAAAACCACTCTGAGCATTTTGATGTATTTCATGTCACTTTTTTTCAGGTGTTTGCTTTTAAACCATGAAATTCAATATAAAACAATTGCATATCCTACTCTTTCACTAGATGCTATGTCATACATATTTCCTATATTGCTGTATAATCTTCATAACCAAAATTATAAAGGCTGTCTAATATTTTATTGAATTGATCTTACTATAAAAAATAACACTGCCCTGACCGGTTTGGCTCAGTGGATAGAATGTCCACCTACGGACTAAAGGGTCCTGGGTTCGATGCCCGGGTTGTGGGTTTGATCCCCAGTGGGGGGCATGCAGGAGACAGCCTACCAATGATTCTCTCTCATCATTGATGTTTCTATCCCTCCCTGTCCCTTCCTCTCTGAAGTCAAAAATATATTTTAAAAAAATAACACTACAGTCATTATCTAGTACCCTCTGGTTTGAAATTCTAAAAAGAAGTTCCTAACTTGGTGAATATGGCTATTTTTATTTTTAAAGAGAATTTCTTTTTTGTAGGGTTGGAAATAATCAGACTTTACCATTTCCTGCATCCCTTAATATTAACATTCAACTTTTTCTTGGACCTATTCTGGGTCAATCACCGTTTAATTAATAATTCAGCCTCATTGTTACCCTCATATGAGGAAGGTGTTATTCTTCATGGTAGCCATAAATGTTAAGGTCACTGGGAAGGAAACGTTTCCTAGTCCCTAAAATTGTAGATAGCCCGGCTGATGTGGGTCAGTGGTTGAGCATCGACCCATGAACTAGGAGGTCACGGTTTGATTCCCAGTCAGGGTGCATGCCCAAGTTGTAGGCTTGATCCTCAGTAGAGGGTGTGCAGGAGGCAGCCGATCAGTTGATTCTCATCATTGATGTTTTAATCTCTCTCCCTGCCTCTAAAAAAATAAAATAAAATAATACATAAATACATTAATAAATTGGCATTTGGGTGCATGGGTTTTTGTGGTGGTTGGTTTTTTTGTTTTGTTTTTTTTTTTAGTAATCCTCGCCTGGGGAATATATATGTTTTTTTATTTTAGAGAGAGAGAGAGAGAGAGAGAGAGAAACGTTTACTGACTACCTCCTCTACACACCTCAACCAGGGATCAAACCTGCAACCTTTTTGGTATACAGCCAAACACTCTAATCAGGGTGGCATTTTGGTTTTTGCAGTGGCATATTGTGTGTTTATACAGTGGCAGAATCTGTACCTAAAAATCTGAAAACCAGATCTTGGTCTGTGGCGGGCATACTAAAGTATTGCTCTGTGAGCCCTTTTGGGGAGGTTTGCCAGCCCCCTTCATTCCCATATCTATCTTCTGAGTTTTGGCCTCACCGACTGTGGAAGACCTCAAACCCAAAACTGACAAAACAAAACAAAAACACCAAAAAACAGGCAAGCAATTGCAGAGTAATTTGTAGGAAATAGCTAAGAAAAAGAGTGATCTCATCTATACCCATAGCTTCAAATACCATCTCATGTTGATAACTTTGAGGCTTCGGGTTTCTGTTTTATTGTTATTCTATGTTATTTCAGGTGCTTTCCATCATATATAGACTTAATATTACCTGAATTCCCCCCCCCCTTTATTAAAAATATATTTTTGTTGATTTCAGAGAGGAAGGGAAAGGAAGAGAGAGATAGAAACATCAATGATGAGAGAGAATCATTGATCGGCTGCCTCCTGCACGGCCCCCGCTGAGGATCAAGCCCACAACCCGGGCATGTGTCCTTGACCGGAATTGGACCCGGGACCCTTCAGTCCACAGGCCAACACTCTATCCACTGAACCAAACCAGCTAGGGATTCCCCCCTCTTCTTCAACATTTAACTTAAAGCCCTCTTGGTTAGTTTGGCATATTTCTGGGGAAATCTGTTTTTCCCTAGTCTCTTAGGAATGAACTCTATTCCTAACCAAGATACTAGTTTTCATTATCCAAAGATATGATTCAAAAAACCAAATTCTTTGCAGCTAAGCATCTGCACACCATATCATTTTCCTTCCCACTGACCTATTGAAAACACTGTTGAGAATACTGTTTGTACTCCTAAGTACTTTGTCTTCTGACCCAGCACTTCAAATTCCCTTAATGGACATAGTCTCTTCTGCAAGGGGGATGGACCTTCCCCACAAATTAGTAAAGGCAGATAGTGACTGTCAAGTTTGAGGAGATTAGACCATATATCACTGACCAACAAGGTACTCCAGGAAGATAGCATATATCTCCATTAGCCATAGCAGGGACCAAGGCTGCCTGTGAGCTCTTCCTCAGGAAGTTGCCAAACATCACTCAGTTTATCCTCACCTGAGGATATTTTTTCCACTGATTTTAGAGGGAGAGGGAGGGGGAGAGAGAGGAGAGAGAGAGAGAGAGAGAGAGAGAGAGGGAGAGAAACATTGATGTGGGAGAGATACTAGTACATCGATTCGTTGTCTCCTTCATGTGCTCCGACCAGGCTGGGGATCCAGCCTGCAATCGAGGTATGTGCCCTTGACTGGAATTGAATCTGGGACCCTTTAGTCCACAGGCTGAGAGGCTTTAAGCACTGAGAAAAACCGGCTAGGGCTAGGTCAGTTTCTATATAATATAATAACTGTTCATACTATGACTAATACAAAGAATAAATAATCCTATATAATAAAAGCCTAATATGCTAAGTGTCCAGTCGACCGGTCGGCCGTTCAGCCAATCAAAGTGTAATATGCTAATTTTCTATGCTAAAGCTGCTCAACCACTCGCTATGATGTCCACTGACCACCAGGGGGCAGACGCTCTGACCAGTAGGTTAGCTTGCTGCTGGGGTCCAGCTGAACGGGACGGGACGGGACTAGACGAGCTGGCCAACCTCCCGCATCCCTCCCCAGCCCCGATCATGCACTGGTGGGGTCCCTCAGCCTGGCCTGCGCCCTCTCACAATCTGGGACCCCTCGGGGGATGTCAGAGAGCTGGTTTCGGCCCAATCCCCCAGACCAGGCCGAGGGACCCCACTGGTGCACAAATTCATGCACTGGGCCTCTAGTAGTATATAAAATATTCTGAATAGCCAAAATGACAGTTTCAAAATATACTGCTTCAGTAACAAACTTCTAAGGTAAATAATAAAATTTATTTGCTATTTTAGGCTCTAATTAGTTCAGTCATATTAACATGTAAAGAAAGCACTCAGCCCTGCCTGTGGCTCCCTGGTTGAGCATTGACCTGTGAACGAGGAGGTCATGTTTCGATTCCAGATCAGAGCACATGCCCAGGTTGCAGGCTTGAAGGGGGGCGTGCAGGAGGTAGCCAATCAGTGATTCTCTCTCATCGTTGATGTATCTGTTTCTTCCTCTCCCTTCCTCTCTGAAAGCAATATATATATATATATATATAGTTGTTTTTTTTTTCTTTAAAGCACTAAAAGAGCTTAAGCTACCATTACATCATTACATCTCTCTTAAGCTAGGAAAAAAAAGAGTAAAGACCAATGTTGGCAAGTACAAAAATGTTGTAAATGACATTATCGGTGTTATTCCAGTCTTGTTTTTCTACCTTTCTTCTTATGCTGTAATACCATATACCATATCATTAGTCTTTTTAGAGAGCATTATGACAATAAAAATTATACTACTATGAGAAATGTACAAGAAACAACAACTTCAATCCAAAGGTATAAAGAATTTTGTATAAAGGTACTTATAGTCTCCTTCATAATAAAACTCTGAAAAACCTAAATCATAACCATGATCTTATGAAAATGATGGAATGTATACAAGATTATATACTTCTTTGTGTGCACTTAATTTTTTCCGACAACATTCATTCACATTTTCTCATTTACACTTTTAAAAAATATATTATTGATTTTTTACAGAGAAAGTGAAAAGGATAGAGAGTTAGAAACATCAATCAGCTGCTTCCTGCACACCTCCCACTTGGGATGTGCCTGCAACCAAGGTACATGCCCTTGACTGGAATCGAACCTGGGACCTTTCAGTCTACAGGCTGATGCTCTATCCACTGAGCCGAACCGGTTAGGGCTACACTTATCTTTTAAAAATTATTCCTTTTTTGTATATCAGGCCTTCTGGGATCACTTAACTTCTACATTTAGTGTAGGCTTTAGAATTTCCTTTAGTGAAAAATTCCTCATGGTGAAGTGTTAGTTTCTTTTTTTCCCCCCAGAAAATATCTTTATTTTCCCTCCATTCAGGAGAGAAAAACATTGGCTGATAGGGAATCCTTGGTTGCAGTTATTTTCTTTGAGAATATTGAATATAACACTCCATTGTTGACTGGCTTCCATTGTTTCCATTCAGAAGTTAGAAATATCCCTTACTCTTCAGCACCTTGGGAAATAATACTCTCCCCAGTTGCTTGTTATTTTACTTTATTATTTTTCATACTTTCAAATGGAAATTTCCCAGTATACATAACTAGACTAGAACTAACTAATGTACCCATCACCCAATTTAAAAATTATCAATGTTATTCCAGTCTTGTTTTTATACCTTTCTTCTTATGCTGTAATACCATATACCATACCATTTTAGCATAAATATTTTTGTGTCTCTGACAAGAACTTTTTAAAAAATATAATTACCATTGTGATGTCCATGTTCAAATTTCTCTTAATGTGTTTAAAAGTTGTTATTGTTGATAGTTTGAATCTTTCAAATAAAAGTATACACTTTGTATTGGATGTATTTTTTTTTAAATATATTTTATTGATTTTTTTACAGAGAGGAAGGGAGAGGGATAGAGAGCTAGAAACATCGATGAGAGAGAATCATTGACCAGCTGCCTCCTGCACACCCCCTAGCCAATGTACATGCCCTTGACCGGAATCGAACCTGGGACCCTTCAGTCCGCAGACCGACGCTCTATCCATTGAGCCAAACCGGTTTCGGCTGGATGTATTTTTTTATTAACTCACACTTTTAATGAGATATAATTCACATAACATAAAATTTATATTTTTAAATGTACAATTTAATGGTTTGTAGCATGTTCACAAAGTTGTGCAAATACAACTACTTTAGAACCTTTTCTTCACCCAATAAAGAAATCCTGTACACATTAGCAGTCATTCTCTACTTCATCTTTTCTTAGCTCATGGGCAACTATTAATCTACTTTCTGTCTATATAGATTTACATGTTTTGGACATTTCATATATATGGAGTTATACATGACCTCTTGCATCTAGCTACTTTCACATAGCATGATGTTTTCAAGTTGTAGTATCAGTACTGTATCACTTTTTATGGCCAAACTAGCAGCCCATTTGCACAAAGATTTGTGCAATAGACCTTCATTCACCTGGCTGCCTGCACCAGTTTTCTGCCGGCACCAGGGACCCAGGCCTTGGCTGTGGCCACCGCCTTCTGCCTTCTTTCAGGGTCAGGGCTTGGCTCCAGCTGCACCCCAGCCTCCCTGCTACAGATCTTAGGAGCCGACCCCCAGTGGTTGCCTGCGATCCGTACAGGCTCCCCGCTGGTGCCCAAGGCCGCATCCCAGTGTCCCTGTAACGGTTTGCTGGTGAGCATGGCTGGTGGGCGTGGCTTTGTGGATGTAGCAAAGGTACGGTCAATTTGCATATTACTCTATTATTAGGTAGGATGATATTGTATTATGCAGATATATCACATTTCATTTATCCATTCATCAGTTACTGAACATTTGGATTATTTCCTCTTTTTGGCTACTATGAATAATGTTACTATGAACATTTCTGTATACGTTTTTGTGTGGATACCTTTTCATGTTTCTTGATATACCTAAGACTGAAATTGCTGGGTCATATAGTAACTTAAACTCTACATTTAAATTTTTGAGGAAATATCACATTGTTTTCCAAAGTTGTTCCACCATTTGACATTCCAATCAGCAATGTATGAGCGTTCTGTTTTCTCCATATCCTCATCAAAACTTACTGTCTTTGTAATTTAGCCAGGTTAGTGTGTGCAAAGCAGTATCTCATTGTCTTGATATTTCCATTTCCCTAATGACTAATGATGGTCAGCATCTTTGTGTACTTTTTGATAATTTGTTTATCTTTTTTGGAGAAATATGTATTATGTATATGATACAGTACTGATACTACAACTTGAAAACATCATGCTATGTGAAAGTAGCTAGATGCAAGGCCATCAAAACCCAGCTTTGATCAGTGCCTAAAAAGATCAGTGCCTATTTTAAAATTGGGTTGTCCTTTTCTGCATTTTAAGAAAAGTTACATATATATATAACACTTATATATGCTGGTTACAAGTCTTATCAGATTTATGTTTTGCAATATATTTTTTTATTGCTTTCAGAGAGGAAGGGAGAGGAAGAGATACTAACATCAGTGATGAGAAAAACTCATTGATTGGCTGCCTCCTGCACGCCCCACACTGGGGATCGAGCCCACAACCCAGGCATGTGCCCTGGCCAGGAATCGAACTGTGATCTCCTGGTTCATGGGTCGATGCTCAACCACCAAGCCACACTGTCTGGTCTGTTTTGCACTATTTTCTCCCATTTTGTGGGTTGTCTTTTCACTTACTTGATGGTGTCTTTTTGAAGCATAAGCATCTTTAATTTTGATGAAATCCAGTTTATCAAGCTTTTTTTCTTTTGCACTTGTGCTTTTGGAAAGCGTTAGGCCTAATCCAAGGTCACAAACAGTTACTCCTATGCTTCAATGTTTTCTTCTAAGGTTTTTATACTTTGAGCTATTACATTTAGATCTTTCATCCATTTGCAGATACTTTTTGTATATGTTATGAGGTAGGTATCCAACTTTATATTTTTTTGCATGTGGCTATCACATTGTTCCAACACTGTTGGAAATACTATTCTTCTTCCATTGAATTGTGTTGACAACCTTATCAAAATTCAATTGATCTTAAATGTAATGATTTATTTATGGTCCCTCAACTCTATTCCATTGATCTATATATCTATCTTTATGCCAGTAAAATGCTATCTTGATTACTGTCTTCCAACTTTAGTTGTTCTTTTTCCCCTTAAGGTTGGTTATTCTGGGTCTGTTATATTTCCCAAAGTAATTTTAAAAATGTTTATTTTTTATTTATATTTTTACATTCAGTATTGTTCTGTATTATTTTCAGATTTACAACATAGTGGTCAGAAAATTGTGCACTTTACAGAGTAGTCTCCCCCACCCCCACTGTTTCAAGTACCCACCTGGCCCCATACGTAGTTATTATGACATTGACTATTCCCTATGCTATAATGTACATATTTCCATAATAATTTCAAGGTCAGCTTGTCAATATCAGCAGTGTCCAGCTGAGGGTTTGATAGTGATTACATTCAATCTGTAGATCAACTTAGGGTCTGTTGCCATTTTAACAATATTAGGCCCAACCCATGAACATGAGCTATATTTCCACTTACTTAGGTTTTCTTTTATTTCTTTCAACCATATTTTATAGTTAACTATTTTTTAAAAAGTATATTTTATTGATTTTTTTACAGAGAGGAAGGGAGAGGGATAGAGAGTTAGAAACATCGATGAGAGAGAAACATCAATCAGCTGCCTCCTGTACACCCCCTACTGGGGATGTGCCCGCAACCAAGGTACATGCCCTTGACCGGAATCGAACCTGGGACCTTTCAGTCCGAAGGCCGACGCTCTATCCACTGAGCCAAACCGGTTTCGGCTAGTTAACTATTTTTTAAAGTCGTACATTTATTTTGTTAAATTCCTAAGCATCTCCTTCTTTTTGAGGCTATTGTAAAAAGAATTTTCTTAATTTCATTTTTGTATTGTTCATTGCTAGTGTATAGAAATAAAGTTGATTTTTGTATTTTGATCTTATACCCTGCAGCCTTGCTGCACTCAATTATTCTAATGTTTTTGTGGATTCTTTACTATTTTCTATATACAATATGATCTCATCTAAATAGTGATAGTTTTATACTTCTTCCTTTTCAATCTAGATACCTTTCATTTCTCTTTCTTGCCTAACTGGGCTGGCTAGAACCTTCTGTACTATGTTGAACAGAAGTTACAAGAGTTGATATCCTTGTCTAGTTCCTCATCTTAAGAGCAAAGCATTCAATCTCTCATCATTAAGTATAATGTTGGTTGTATGGTTTTTTAAACAGTTTTTATCAGGTTAAGGAATTTCCCTTCTATATTAGTTTTGTCAGGCTGCCATAACCGAATACTGAAAACTGGGTGGTTTAAACAATAGACATTTATTTTTTTCACAGTTCTGGAAGCCCAAAGGCCAAGATCAAGGTGCCAGCAGGATTAGATTCTGGTGAGGCCTCTTTTTCTGACTTACTAATGGTCTCTTTCTTGCTGTGTCTTGACATGAACCTTTACTTAGTGTATGTGTGTAGGTAGAGATTGATCTCTGATGTCTTTTTCTTTTCTTATAAGGACACCAGTTCTATCAGATTAGGGTCTTACCCTATTCCTTCATTTAACCTTAATTATCTCCTTAAAAGCCCTAGTTCCAAATAAGTCACATTTGGGGTTAGGGCTTTAACATATTAATTGGGGAGGGCACAATTTAGTCCATAATAATTTTTATTCCTATTTTGATGAATGTTTTTGTGGGGGGGTTTTAAATTATGAAAAGGTGTTGGATTTTTGTCAAGTAGTTTTTCTGTATCCAGGTTATGTGGGTTTTGTTCTTTAGTATATTAACATATGGTATGTTACATTGTGATTGATTTTTAGATGTTAAAACCAACCTTGCATTCTTAGGATAAATTCCACTCAGTCATAGTGTATACTGATCCTTTCTATATGTTGCTGGATTTTGTTTCCTGGATTTTTCTTTTTCTTTTTTTTTTTTAAGTATCTCTGTGCCCTAGCCTGGTAGCTCCATTGGTTAAGAGTGTGATCCCAATAGGCCAAAGTCATGGGTTCAATCCCTGGTCAGGGCACCTATAAGAATCAACCAATGAATGTATACATAAATGGAACAACAAATCAATGTTTCTCTCTCTCTCTCTTCCTTTCTCTCTCTCTCAAATAAATAAAGTTTGAAAAATAAGGTATTTGTGTGTATATATTCATAAGAATATTGGTCTGCAGTTTTCTTGTTTTATCTTTGTCAGATTTTGATAACTGTAATACTGGCCTCATAGAATGAGTTGAGACATGTTCCCTTCTCTTTTGTTTTTTGGAAAAGTTTGTGAAGGATTGGTGTTAATTCTTTAAATGTTTTGGTAAAATTCACCAGTGAAGCATCTAGCCCTGGGTTTTTCTTTATGGAAACTTTTTTTTAAAATTAATTTAATCTCTTTACTTGTTCAGTTGTTTTATTTCTTGTTGAGATAGTTTCAGTAGTTTTTATCTTTCTAGGACTTTGCCTTTTTCACCTCGGTTATCTAATTTGTTGGTATACAAAAGTTTATTGTATTCCCTTATGGGGAAGTTACAGTGTCACAAAGCTCACTGTTGTGAGGTTGTCATTTTTAAAAAAATGCTTCTTGGATTGTTGCAAGACTTTATTTTATAGAGTTCTGAAAAAATTGACAATTTTTGTCACTATTCTCATTGATTTTAGTAGAGAAGTGAAATTTTGGGTGTCCTCACTCTGCTATTCTGGAAGTGCTTCTCTGATTAATATGTCTGTATATCCATTCCATACTCTTCTGTATTCTGTGGGGTTTTTCTGAGCTAAAAGTTAATTTAATAATGATGATTTTGGTAACAAACTCTCCAAGAGAGTTGGAAAGCCACTCTTGGGAACTCTCAGCCAGACACTATTTCTAAAATCACAGAACTGGCTCCATAAAGACACTGTTTTTACTGCTCCTGCTTTACACAAATCCTGCTGCTTTCAACATTGACATTACCAACGCAAGGTACTGGATGTTGCTGCTAGAACCACTGCTCCTTTGAAAAAGTACCTGCCACCATGACTACCACCTGTTCTAGCATTGAATCCACTAAATCAATGTGATTCACTAGCTCCTGTCTCATAATGTAATACAGAATTCCAACTGATATAGCTGAAATCACATATTTGTGC
Source organism: Eptesicus fuscus (assembly GCF_027574615.1). Lineage (NCBI taxonomy): Eukaryota > Metazoa > Chordata > Mammalia > Chiroptera > Vespertilionidae > Eptesicus > Eptesicus fuscus. Next base: position 64,305,164 of record NC_072474.1, on the reverse strand, counting down.
TCTGTTAGTAATTACCCAGTTAACTGCCACACATCCAAAACGGAAACCATCCTCACACACCAAGATATTTTGAATTTAATTTTAAAAAATCAATTTGCAATGAATATTATAAAAACATTAAAATTCGGGTGTTCTTGAATATTTTCAGCTGAAAATTCTCACGAAAAATGATTTGAAAATTGGTCAGGGCTGCCCCTTAGGGAAAACATTTTTATTTTTATTTTTTTGGCTTGGCGGGTGGGGAAGGTCCGCCCTTGGGTCTACAGACACTTAGGGCATACAGTGGGGTAAGGGAGCTTGGGAAAGTGATTTTTACATTTCCATGTGTTAGAAAACAATCTTTGTAGAAACAATTAGAAATCAAGGGTGAAGAAACGATTTTCACCAAGCATTTGAGGCCCCATTCCTTTCTAGGACTATCTTAAATTCTGAGATTGAGGTTCCCTTAACCACGTATGTGAGGAACCTGGATTATCTCGTTTTAACAGTGTAGCCCTTTGGAAGCCCTTGTATGGAGCAATTGGGCTATCAGAGTCTACACCTAGGGTGGTTGGAACTACACTTTGACTTCCATGTCCTTTGTCCCACAAGGCCATCAAAACCCAGCTTTGAGCAGTAGGCTTGCTTTTCTAGGTTTTAACCTCTTAAGATTTTAGCGAGGTGAATTTCCCTTTTCTTCTTTCCCTTTCCTTCTTTCTTCCTTTCTTTTCTTTTTTCTTTGTTTCCTTCTCTCCTCTCTATCGAAGTTATTATTTTTTTTAAAGAGAACTTAAGGAAAATTTAATTTTTCAATTACACTTTACATTCAATATTATTCTGTATTTGTTTCATGGCTCTTTAGTTTTTCCAAAGATTTGAAAAAATTTTTTCATCCTGCTTGTCTTCAGAAGGATTAGTTTGATTACTCAGGCCATCCATATTTGCTGAAAGTAGAAGTAAAAATACCTTTTGAAAAATTGTATACCTTTTATCTTATGTAGGTGTATGTGTACACCCGAGTATGTACTCTTACACTATATGTAGGACTCTGCTAATGCACAGAAGCGAATATGTAACATGAAATAAAAGAGAACAGAATATGATCTTAGGAGCAATTTATGGAATAATGAATTTGAAAACCTTTGACATCTTCATGTAATGCTTTATTCCCTTTCTTATGGCAACAAATGGAGTTCAATAAACTGACCATTGTTAAGTTATACTAAGAGTTTGTATACCTTTTCTAGAACTGTCAAGAGAACAGTACTAAGAGTTTGTATACCTTTTCTAGAACTGTCAAGAGAACAGTAATTAATGCCTGTATATTTCCTAGTTAAGAGTTCTTGTTTCTTTCTATGAAAGGCAGGAATTTGCCACTTGGTATCCTTTTTATTTTAATTCTCCCCCAAGGATGCATTTATATTGATTTTAGAGAAAGAAGAAGGGAGAGAGAGCACAAAGCATCAGTTGCCTCCCTTACACGAGATCGAACCTATAATCTAGGTATGTGACCTGACTGGGAATTGAACCTGGAACCTTTTGGTATATGGGACACCACTCCAACCAGCTGAGCCACCTGGCCAGGGCCCCCTTGGTATCCTTAATGAAGAAAAGAATTTCACTTCAACAAGGAGCAAATTTTACACCCAGGAGAATTTAAAAAGGACGATTCAGATAAAGAAAACAAGTATTAGTCTGGTAGTACTGTGGTTTGGTGTTTGTTTTTTTTAATGTATTTTTTATTGATTTCAGAGAGGAAAGGAGAGGGAGATATAGAAACATCAATGATTAGAGAAATCATTGATTGGCTGCCTCCTGCATGCCCCCCACTGGGGACTGAGCCCACAACCCAGGCCACGTGCCCTTGACCCTTCAGTCTGCAGGCTGATGCTCTATCCACTGAGCCAAACCAGCCAGGGCAATACTGTGGTTAAGTGTGAATCAATGGCAACTCTGTACCTGCCACCAACATGAAGATGACCCTCCTTTCTTAGGATTAAAAAAAAAAAAAAAAAAGTCCCAGTCAGTAGAAAACCAGAAATGGAATGGTACATTTGAATTTTTCATTGTTTTGGATGGGAAATACAGGGAAAAAATAACCCTTTTGCTAGTGTCTAAAAACTATATTGTTGTCTAAAACATCATGCTAAAGCAACTAAAATAACTAAATAAAAATTAAGAGAAGACCTAGGCCAGAGTAGAATTAGTTTTGATAGGCTCTAAGCCCTGTTTACATGGATTATAACTAAAAATATATGATAAAAATGTTTTAAATGAGACAAAAGGTATAATTTGTTCTATGCCAAATGCAAAATTTAAAGTTATATCCATATCACAAGTATTTAAAAATATCATTTTTCCAGATTATGAAAGCTTTTTCTCTTTATCTCCAACAATGTGGTATAGTTCTAAGTCCTAGAAGTTCCCGTCTGAGGGTATACATTTCAAGATCCCCCAGTTGAGCCTGAAACTGTGGATAGCACCTAACTTGATATTTAAGTATGTTTTTCTACACTGTGTGTTTATGATTATGTTTAATGTATAAATTAGGCCTGGTAAGAGATTAACAATAATTAATGATAAAATAGCAGAATTATAACAATCTACTGTAACAAAAATTATGTAATGTCTCAGCAACCTAGAATTTTTTAATATATTTTTATTGACTTTAGAGAGGAAGAGAGAGGGAGAGCTAGAAACATCGATGAGAGAGAATCATTGATCGGCTGCCTCCTGCATGCCCCCAACTGGGGACCAAACCCAGGCTGAATTGAACTAGAATTGAACACAGGCTGCCCTTGACTAGAATTAAACCCAGGACCCTCCAGTCCACAGGCCAACGTTCTATCCATTGAGCCAAACCATCTAGGGCTGGAATTTTTTTCCCCTTCACAATTTCACACATTGTTCTTGCTGTAGATTTTAGCAAGCTCTGCATACAACTTTTTTTTCTTTCCTTATTAAGTAGAACTTTCACCTTTTCACTTAAAGGAATTCTCAGCATCACAACTTTTGAGCTTTGGGGTCATTGTTAAGTAAAATGTTACTTGAACACGAGCACTGAAATACCATGATGGTTGATCCAATATATGAGATAGCTATTAAATATAATAGACAGGAAGTGTATACTGCCTGGACATGCTGGACAAAGGGATAATTCATATCCCAGGTGGGACAGAGCCGGACAGCTAGATTTTATCATACTACTCAGAATGGTGCACGATTTAAAACTAACATATTGTTTCTTTCTGGAATTTTCCATATAATATTTTTGGATCATGGTCCACTGTGGTAACAAACTGTGGAAAGCAAAACTGCAGATAAGGTAACTACTGTAGTAATGAAAAGTCTTGGACCTATTTTCAAACTATACGTCAGTCCCACCATCCTGAGATTATGATAAGCCTTCACAAGTGGTATACCTCTGAAATAAGTGCTAATAGAGTAAAACCAGAGATTAAACTATTTAAAGTAATAGGAATTAAGTCTTCAGAATGTTCAGCTTTACCCTATAATCCCCAGAACACCATTGTATTGTTTCGTTTATAAAAAGTGGTTGAGAAGTTAAATGTGAATTTTTATTGTTATTCAATCAAAAGTTGTTGCAATTCCACATCTAACTTAACTATTTCAAGACAAAAAGTGTAAAATCCCAACCAATCCTAAAAGAACAGCCCATATTTTTATGGCTAATACACTTTTGAATGACAATATGAAAGATAAAGTTGCATGCTTTTGCTCAAAAAGTTAAGACCACAATCAATGACAGTTCTATTAGCTTGGAAAGTGTGAGGAGGAATCTATGATAAAAGCCTAATGTGCAAATCAAATGGCAAACAACCAGTCGCTATGACACACTGACCATGAAGGGGCAGACGCTCAAGCAGGAGCTGCCCCCAGGTCAGCCAAGGCGGGTGCAAGTGGAGGCCACCCCCCATCGTCCAGCTGAGGGAGGCCACAGGGGGCAGGCCAGTGAGCGGGTGGCGCCAGGCTGGTGCTAGAGGGGGCCCCCTGACCACCCAGCTGGTCGCCCCAGATTGACTCTGATCGCCAGCCAGGCCTAGGGACCCTACCCATGCATGAATTTTGTGGACCGGGCCTCTAGTGCTCGAACATCCCTTGATTTTGCTTAATGCTAGAACCAGTTCAAATGATAAACTCATCTCCTACAACTAAAAATTTATATACCTGCAGTGTTCTGAATTATCTTTTCAACTAGTTAAAGTTAGCATCTTGTGGTTGACATTCTATCAAATCTTGGTAGTGAATTTTTCAATGTCCCTATATTACAATTAATAAAGATTACTGAATGGTTTCCTCCCTGTCACCATCATGAAAAAGATACATGAAGAGAATGAAATAAAAGCTCCACTTACCACCCTGGCTGGTGTTGCACAGTAGTTAGAATGTTGGCCCACACACCAAAGGGTCAGTTCGATTCCTGGTCAAGGGCACATACCTGGGTTGGAGGTTTGATCCCAGCCCTGGTTGGGGCACATGCAGGAGGCAACCAGTTGAGATGTTTTCTCTCTCCCTCCCACTCATGGAGCCCTAGCCAGTTTGGCTCAGTGGATAGTGTGTTGGCCCTCAGACTGAAGGGTCCTGGGTTTGATTCTAGTCAAGGACGTGTATATTGTTTGCAGGCTTAATACCCATCACATGTGGGAGGCAACCAATTAACTTGCCTCTCTCATATGGATGTTTCCCTGTCTCTCCCCTACTTTCCACTCTAAAAAAAAAAAAAAATGAAAAAATATCCTCAGGCGAGGACTGAAAAAGAAACAAGTTTTGCTTACCCATGTTTAGCATGCCAATTGACATCTTAATTCTTAATATTCCTAACTTTATAAACATAGCTAGGAGACTATGGAACAATAGTTAATCAACAAAATTGCTAGCAAGGTTAGGATGAGTGACACTACACGGAATTTGGTTAAAACAATTCAGGAAGCATATTTCAAAAAGATATACAAGCTAGTTGAGTATATTTATCATAGGTACTTCAGAATTAACCCCAACTTGTCAAATCACTTTGCTTAGTTCTAAGTACTTCAGAATGAAACCTTAATACTAACTTTATTTACTCTTCATCCTAATAGACGTGTCTGGAGCACTTAACCTTAGCATACTTATTTCAAATTTATGTGCTGGCACTTATAGAGCCTAAAATCAGAATTAAGCATGGAGTCCAAAGCACCTTGGACAAGTGCAAAACACCAAGACATATACTCACTCCCCCTCCAATTCTTTGTAAAAGATCTTAATCATTTCTAGATGAAGTGTATTTCTTAAGTCATATATATTAAGACTTGATTGAAAAGTTTGGATTTTGTTTAAAAAGCCTTTATTCATTTTTGATCAGGGAAAGGACAATCTCAATGTCAACTTGTCACCTAATCATAAACTTCAACTTACAGGATTCACTGCCCTAAAGACACTGCATCTACTGACTGACAACATAACTTAAAATGAAAACATCCCTTCTGTTCTAGGGGTGTACGTTTAAACAGAATCCCTTGCTATAGCCAACACTGGGACTTGGCCTAGGTTTAAGGTCAAAATAGGAAAACAGGAGCAAAACAAGGCTAAGAGTTTTGCAACTTGATAGCCCAGCAAATACAAACATCATATGAACAAAGTTGCAGGCACCAAATAAAAAACGGCAGGTTCATCAGCATAAGCTTACACTTTGAGGTGAGGTCAACTATTCCACATATGAACATATCCCAACCCCCAATGGATAACATGGGAACATATCCCAACCCCCAATGGATAACATGGAACCATAAAAACAAAATTTAAAAAACCTTAAGTCCAATAACTATACTTAATATAAAATTCAAAGCTTGGATTTACCCAGGAAATCCTCCAAAAATTTAGAGCTAAAGCTTTTTAACGATGCACCAAGATTGGTCTATTGACATGACTTGGTCACACTTAGATTTGCATTAAAATACCACTTCTAGTTTCCCTACTATTTCTTCCTGTCTTAATATGGCTATGCGTAGCTACTTGGCCCATGCACTAACTGCATTAAAAAAATGAGCTACCAGCATGGCTTTTTCTAAGAGTTCACACCACATTAACAGTTAACACCCAATAAGCTTCCCAAGAATGCCCCCAAAGAAAACAGTTGTTAGCTTCTGTGACATACCAACTGAAACTAATTTAGTTCAGTCACTACCTTTAAATACCTTATTTTAACTTTTGCTCGTTTTAATAACCTCAAACTTATCTGCCAAAATATTTGTGATAATGTAACTATTCTTGATAGCTTTAAACTATAGGTCCCACTAGTTCAACAGTGCTCTATTCCTGGGTACATCTGGACTTTTTATCAAGAGAACAATTAAAGTCATGGTATTATTACTCAAAGGTCTTTCTAACAAACCACTTAAGTTAAAATATTTAACAAATCACAACAACTGGCTTTCCAGAGACAGGAACAAAGCAGAATCTTTCCCATTCATAAAAGGATTAACCAACATGCTTTGTGCCATGAAAGGGGTACTCTTCTTCAGAGTATAATCACTGGAAGACTCATGGTCTACTAGAAAGCTTCCACTAATCACAACACTATGACATGGACACTTCCATGACAAGGTCTCCAGATACACACAGAGGAATTCTGAAATGCGGTGAAAGCCCGTTAACAGGGAAATGAAGAGTGGGAGCATAGGATACAGCTAACAAAAATGGGAACAGGGTGACACTGTAGCTGGCTGTTCATAAGGGCCACAGTTTCTCCTTACAGACCAATACCCCTTACAAAATAAACTGTGCCTTAATTATTGCTTATTTAAAATCACCCTTTTTTACAGAGCTATTTAGTACCTGACGCAGAAAAACAATCACATAAGGAAGCATTTATTTGAGGTTTAACATGAAATCATACAAATAAAATTTGTATAAACACAAATCCACATTGAATCATAACACAGATAGCAAAAGACAAAGTAAAAACCAAAGAAAACTAATTGGCGGCTATATACAGTTGGACACGGTTGTGTCTTATACACTAGAAAGTCTTTTACAAAATAATCATCTTAGAGCAAGAGAAGACCAATCAATCTTCAATGTCGTCCTGCCAGATGGGTTACTTTAGCAATCTCCTCCTAAAAACAAAAACAAAATAGCAATTAGATTTGTGCAACTCTGACAAGCTTTCAAAGGTCCACTTTCATGAATTGTTTTAAGTCCTCACTTTATTCTTTTCTTCAATAATTAAAGATCACATGCATATTCATTGGCAAATGTGGTTTTGGTAGTTAGGAAATTCACCCGGTTTCCCAAATGACACCAAATTTAGATCTATTTAGAAAAGAATCTGGGAATAGAACTTTCCCATATCCACAGGTTGAACTGTGCTAGATTAGTCTACTAGAAGTATCTCTAGTAAACCAAGTAAAATGACTTTATGACATACATTTTAATAAGATTATTGTATTTCAAGGAAAATTGTTGTGTGCATATGATCTTTAATTTATATCCCAGATTTTAAAGTTCTTGTTTTGGTTTGTAGATTTCACTATTAGCTATAAAAAGAAAAAGCAAGCATTAAATCTTAAAGAATGAACACTTAAAATGAGGCTCCACAATTGAAATACAACACTAAACAGAAGACCAAAATGAGTAAGCTGTAAAAAGGCATTTATGTACTTTAACTCCTGTAAAAAACCATTTAAGTTAAGTTTAGACACTTAATCTCCAAAAAGATTAAAAAAGAAGCCAAAGTCTGAAGTTTTCCACTTTAATCTTTACGCTGGTACATGAAGTTGGAAGAGACCATACCACAGGACAGCGTTTTCTGGTGTATGCCTTGCGCTCTGCCCGCAACGTGCGACCCCCAGAGATAGACGTGGTCAGGGTGACACACGGCCTGCAATGAAGTTCCCGCTGGCGGGTACAAACAAGGTATAATGTCAGAGTTAGAAGACAACATTCGTGTTTTCCTTAAGTTTGTACCCATTTCAGTACTTTACCTGTTAATAGTTCTAAAAAATGTTTAATTATTCCTCTAGATCACCTGGTACACAAAGCAAACAGAAAAACTTTTAAGTTTTTCTGTAATACTAAGGAAAGTGAAGTGAAACTTTAAAGTTAAAGATCTATAGACACTTTAGGCAAAACAGGCTCATAAAGCAATTAAAATTTAACAATTTAGTAAAAAAAAAGGCTATACAATATTTTTTACTTGTTTTTATTTTGTCTATTGATCTTTAAATTAAATTAGACATTTCCACTGGTGTCTCATACTCTTATACACACCTGTTTTCTCCAATGTCCTCCTTTAGTATGGCTGATAATTGTTTTGGTGATTGCCTCCCCCTCGAGACGCCTTGCCGTAAGTGCTCTGTTGGCCTATTTCATAAGACAAAAAATCATATCAAGATAGTTTTTACGAAATGATTTCATTATATAAGTATACTTAAAGATTAAATGTATAAAACTACATGTCAAATATGAAAAAAGATTGTAACAGCCATTATAAACTAGTCATATATCACATATTCTTGAACATTTATATTAGTAAAATCACTCTATGACTATCAATTGCCTTGAAAACATAACTCAAAGCATTTCAATAAAGGGGAAACCCACACAATTTTAGAATGGGATTATAATTTAACACTGAATTTTAATACCATTGGTTATAAAATTAAGTTAAATATTCTTACCACTGTAGTCTGCATATCCCTGTCCATATCCATAGTTCCCATAGTTATACCCAGTATAGTCATAGCCGCCATAGCCACTATAGTTTTGATCACCACCATAGGCACTATTGTAATTTCCATATCCTTGATCATAATAGTTATTAAATCCTTGGTTCCAGTTTTGGCCCTGACCTGAAACAATGCACAATGATTGTTAGGAAACAACTTTTGGAACTCCCCCTCCCCAACCTTAACATAAAATGATGTATTCTGTCTCTTACTCTGCAAATCTTAAGCAGAAAGGATATCTATATTGCTATTTGACTGAAAATTACAAAAAGGGGGCAGAAAGTCCACTTGTGCTAGTATCATGCTTCCTAAACTGAATGGAAAATCAGGACAAAGGTGAAGAGAGGTAGACCATCTAACTTTAAAGCAAGAATTCCTAGGCTCTGGCCAGGTAGCTCAGTTGGTTAGAGCATCATCCCAACACGCCAAGGTTGCAGGTTTCAGGTTTGAACCCGCCAGGGCACATACAAGAACCAAACAATGAATGAATAAATGTATGAATGTGTGGAACAAACAGGTCAATGTTTCTCTCATTCTAAAAATCAATTTAAAAAAATTTAGAGCAAGAACTCCTCCCCAAGCAAACATATCACACCATGGTGTACAGTGTAATCTTCACAACAGTTAATAGTATCATTTTTCCATCAGTGATGACAGTCTCATAGCCATTCTTGAAAAGGTGAAACCAATCAACAATACAACCAAAACTTCACCCACTCAACTGAGCATTTTCCTGAAACAAGTTATATCTGGGGCTTTACTTTCTCATGTCTTTAATTTTTCATAATTAGCAGTTTATAGCTTAAACAATTATTAACTCATTTCCCAAGAATTCTCACCTCGGCCTCGACCCCTAGTACCACCTCTTCCACCAGCTGCAGCACCTCTTCCTCCCTTTTGTTGTTGCTGTTGCTGCCTATATACCTCTTTGGGTTGGGCAACTTTGATTTCACACTATAGACAAATTTTAAAAAGCAAACAAGATTGAGAAATCATTTCACTAATAAAAAGAAACTCAAAACCCTCAATATAATTAAAATGGCTTTACCTTCCCAGAACCAATTTGATGGTATCTGCTTTCTAACAATTTCTTTACTGGCTCCTCATCTGTATATGTGATGAAACAAAAACCTCTTCTTTCATTTGTTTTTGTATCCATGGGAAGTTCAATATTTTCAATCTGAAATTAACAAGCACACTCAAGATCATCCAGTAATGGCAAAAAGCTACCAAAAGGTCTTAGAATACCACAGGTCCTTTGCAAACTTCAACATAACATGGTATTCTAATCGGATGACCTGTCTAGAGACTACTACTGCTTAATATCAACATCAAACTATGTGATTTATCTGTTAAGTACACATTTAGAAGGGAGAGCAAAGCTTCCTTTATTTAAGATCCTCTCATACCCTACAGGTGCCACTAGTTAAAAGTCCAAACACTGACCATACCAAAGCATCCATGTTTTCTACAAAATAAATTAGAAATTGGTTTGCATTACAGCACAGAAAGCAGTGATTCAAGTATGGTGACTGGAAGGACCCCAAGCAGTCATTTAATCCCACCCTCACCTGACATATGAATTTATTCTGTAAGAAGTGGGTCAGGGATGAATATCATGTAAACACAAATAAACAATCACACAGCGCACCTCTCCAAAGGCTCCAAAATATTCTTTAATCTGTTCTTCAGAAGTATCTGGGCTCAAGCCACCCACAAAAACCTTTTTTGGGGGTTCCTTCCCTTTTAAAGCTTTGGCCCTTTTGGGATCTATCAATTTGCCATCCAGTTTGTGTTCCTTCAGTTCCAAAACCTGGAAGACATATTTATTTAATCTGACAGCAATATACAACAAATCCCCAAACAATTTGCAAAAGGCACACAAAAGTATCATCATGCAAAACCCATTCCTACCTTATCAACACTAGCAGCATCTTTGAAAAGCACAAATCCAAATCCTCTTGATCGTCCAGTGACTGGATCTGTTTTAATTGTGCAGTCTACAACTTCCCCAAATCGAGACAAATATTCAGTCAGATCTTTCTTGCTTGTATCCCAGCTCAAACCTCCAATAAACATTTTACTAGAAATAAAAGTGTTTTTTTAAAGGTTAGCAGCAGCCCAAACGATCACTTCAATTCAGGGGTTAGGAAGTACGGGACGTTTAACCCCCAGTGCAAGCAATTTAACCCATGTTTGCAGATACTCATTATCAATAGACCACAAAGATTTCACAGCTCCATCGAGGTCACTTACTCAAAACACCTTACAGCTTGCTCTCCCACACTGCAGAACGCCAAGTTTAAACGAGGACGAGGCCAACAAAATGTTCAACATGGTTCTACTCTAGAGAAATCCAACTTCCCAAACTAATCCCTCACAACTGAGGTCCACCTCCTTCCTCAGCTATCAAGCCAATGTTCCACCTAACGAACTCCTCAGGGTGATTTCTGGGGATCTGCGCACCAGCGCTCGCCGGCTCCCAAGCCACGAGTTCTCCAAACTCTCCCCAGGAAAACCGCGTGGGGCCCTAACAGACACAATGAAGAGGCGGCGGCAGCTGCAGCATGTGGCGCAGCGAGGCGGCCCCTCCCCCACGGCCCACGCGGCGCCTGCGCACTCGGGACCCGGACGCCGCCGCCCTCCGCCTCCACCCCCTCCGCCCTTCCCCCACTGCCGCGGGCCTCTCGAGTCATCCCCCTCCGTCTCCTACTTTCCTCTTCTCTTAAGGCTAGCGGGGCCCCGCGGGCACGCGAGGAATCGACTCCGGGCAAGAATGTGGCCAGCGCGGGGCTCTCGAGGAACGAAGGGCGCGCGCGGGGTGGGGGAGAGGGGAGCAGCGTGCGGTACCCGTCATCCTGCTGGTTCTTGCTCGCGTTGATCTTGGATCCCTCTGCGAACTCCTCCGTGTTGCTGTACTCGTTCACGTCCTCCATGGCGGCGGCGTTGTCAGCCGGCGGGTGCTGGCGCGCAGTTCGAGTCGCGGCAGCGGCGGCGGAGCGTTGTATGGAGCCGGATTTAAAATGGCGGCGGAAGAGGTCCGGGCGCCGCCTGCGCCCTCCCTTTATAGCCGCCCCGCCCGCCAATCGGGAGGGCTGCTGGGCGGTGACGTGGCGCGGGCCCCGGCGCGCCCCCTGCCGGGCGGTGCCGGCAGCGAGCGAAGGGAGCAGCGGCGCCAGCTGCCGCGGCGGCCGCGGCCGCCAATGGGAGAGGCTGCGAGAGGCTAAAGTAGCGGGCGCGGAGGGGAACAATGGCGGCGGCACATGGGAGAGCCGGGGCGGGACCTCCATCGCGGCCCTCCGGTGAGGAGCGAGGTCGCGGGCTCGGGATGAGAGAAGCGTCGGAAGAGAAAAACGAAGGGGCGAGAAATCCTGGGTTCACAAATCCCGAGCAGCGCCGCCGCAGGGCCGAGTCCCTCTTGCCTGGAGAGCCTTTGTCTCTGGCGTCCGGTCCAGCCCACTCCTAGCAACAGCTGTCCACCCTGCCTTCCTCCGCCCTCGGCACCCCCGCGCGGAACTGCTGCGGCGGCTGCTACCGATGAGCTCCGCAACCGGCCTGCTCCAGAAAAGGCGTCCTGCGCCCGGCACCGGCGGATGAGGCGGCGAGCGCGCCTGCCGTCGCCGCGCGCAAGCGTGTTTGGTCCCCGCTCCGGCTGGAACCCGCCGACAGGAAGCGGCGCGGCGGCCCCTGCGGGCAGCGGCGCCTCTTCCGCTCCTGCTACCGGCGCGGGCCGAGAGGGGGCGGCGGGCCTCCCGAGCCGATCGGCCGGAACCACCGCAGTCAGACCCACCGGGGCGCCGCGCGGCCTCTTTGGCTGACCGAGGACGGGAGGAGGGGCGCAGGCCCGGTTAGATTACAGTAAATATGCAAACGCGGTGGGCGGGGGCGGGGGGGTGGACTAGGTGTCGTAGAGGGCAGGGGGCACTCACGTCCCCGGCGCGCCACTCGCGGGGTTCCCGTCGGCACGTGCCCCGGCCTCTCCGGCTCGCCTAACCTGTCTGCTGGGAGCGCGCGCCCGCGCACTCGGCTCCCGCGCTTGCTTTGTTCCCGCCCCCGCGAGGCCCGACTTGACGGATGGGTCCGAGGCCCTCTGGCGGCCAGTCGGCATCGCTGCCTTTCCTTTCCCCCGCCCCCTCAGAGCCCCGCCGGCCCGCCCCTTTCCCGACCCACGTGGTCTCGGCCTCCGGCCCTGGGCAGCTCCCTGGTTCGGGTCCCTTACTCGGTGGCCGTCTCCGCTTTCGGAGGTGTGGGGGTGCCCTCTTCCCCTCGAGCTTCAGACCGCACGTGGCTGGCCGCCCCGAGGTTCTTGGGGAGCTTCCGGAAGCCCAGGACGGTGCTGGGGGTGCAGTCGGCGCCGCCCTCCCGTCCAGTAGGCCGATTTCCGTGGTAGCATCCGGTAGGGAAATGGTCGTGCTTTCGGTGCCAGCCGAAGTCACTGTGATCCTGTTAGATATCGAAGGTACCACAACCCCGATTGCTTTCGTGAAGGTGAGGGGCTCAAGGGAGCGGGGAAGGTTTTGTGCTTTAAAACAATTTTAAAGTATTGTAGACCTTGCACTAGAGACAGGAGAGGTAGGAGCGGCGGTGTGGCTTTGCACTCACCGTGGGATGGAAGTAGAAAGGCTGCAGCGGATTGCGGGGTTGCTTGTTCTCACAGCACCAGGTTACCCTGCCCGGTCCCTGCCCTTGGTTAGGTGCGGATGGGCGGGAAGGGACAGAGGTGGTGGCGGAAAAGGGCGGAGGAGGGAATGGTCCGATCCGCCGCTGCTGAGGGAGGCGAAGTGTGCTCCGCCTGCGGGGCAGGTGAGCGCTTGCTTTTTGCTGGATTCCAGCTGGTGTGGTGGATATTGCAGGTATCCCTGATTTCTTGTGCAATGTCCTATAACCTATTAAATACTTTTATTAATATTAAGTATTAATCGGATGCAATATTAACTTGTTATACATTAACTTATCGGAATCAATGTTTCTAAAGTATTTTCATCCAAAAGTATGTCCAGAAGAACATTATATCTATATGTTTATACTAATTATGCAAAAAAGGATTTCATTATTTAAATGCACTTTTGGGAAGTGTTCTGTACATGTTGAACCAGCTTTATACTAAATACTATTAGAGCCTTTATATCATACACATTTACACACATGGATGCTTTGTGAGTCTTCAAGAGAGCATTTCATAAATTTAGCAAAAATAGTTCTATCTTTTGAACACCTTTTACATTCTTCTTGAACCTCTGAACATGGGGCTTGGAATTGGGGATTAGTCATAGTAGGTGTGTGAACTTGCACTATTTCCTGTGGAATATGAAAGGATACACAGTACTGTATACATGTGACTTGTACACTTGACTCATCCTCAGAAGTCTAGCTCTTCCCATTTTACTGATGGGAAACTAAGGCTCTGAAAAACTGGACAATATGCCTGGCATTTGAACCTGTATTATTTGGCTCAAAACTCATTTTCTATTACTGCACTTGATTTCTGAAAAGGGAACTGCCATTCTTGTTCTGTCTTTGCTTGGCTGCTGTGTATGTTAAATGATACTGTTATATAAGAGCACTTTAAACAATATGAAGTACCATAAAAGCATATTGTAATAAATTTCAGCTTACATTATTATAATGAGTCTTACTGTATTGGGGGTTTGGTTCTACTCTAAGTGTATACTGTGAAAGTTGAGTCTTGTTAAAAATTGTCCTTGAAATATCCTTAGGAAGTCAGTCCCCTTTGGAGGCTGATTTCCATCTTTCAGTGTCATATGCAGCCATTTTTCCTTTAGGGTTGAAATAATCCCTGCTTCTTCCCTTGAGCACCAGAGAAAGTAGTATGTTTGTTAGGTGATGTAAGAGAGACTGGAGAAATGAGAGTGTCCCAGGGAATAGAACACCCTCATTTACTGGAATGGCAGCAGATTGCCAGCACTGGTTATGGTTATGTTTCTCTCTCTCTCTTCCTCTCTCTCTTTTTCCCTCCTTCCTCCTTCCTCCCTCCCTTCTTTTCTCTTTATTTCTTTCTCTTTGCTGAGCAATTACAGTTGATTAGTTTAACTATATAGGATCTCAAAGAATTCCATAGAGCCCTAGTTGTTTTGGCTCAGTGGATAGATAGAGCATCAGCTTACGGGCTGAAGGGTCCCGGGTTGATTCCGGTCAAGGGCACATGCCTGGATTGGGGGCTCAATCCCCAGTAGGGGGTGTGCAGGAGGCAGCGATCAATGATTCTCTCGAATCATTTGATATTTCTCTCTCTCCCTCTTCCTTCCTCTCTAAAATCAATAAAAATACATTTTAAAAAAAACACGTAAAAATAAAGAATTCCATAGAATGCTCCCAGTCTGGGAAGTGGTGTTCTGTGGACAGTCTGTTGCTGTATCAGTGCATGCCTCAGCCTTTAGACTCCAGGCAACAGCACACATTGTTTTACTTACCAGCTATTATGTCTTTTTCACTGAATCATAGAATTGTCAAATTTCTAGAGCAGGAAGGCCAGCTAGCTCAGATTGTTTGGTGAGTGTTACAACCAGCTAATTAATTTCTTCCATGAGTTAATTGATGCCTGTAGGAATGGCCTGTGTGAGGATCATCACAACTTTGTGGGGATCATCACAACTTAGGGCAGAGCAGCAGTAGAACCCAGATTTCCATAGGTGTTCTTAGTGCATCTGAGTCATCAAAATCACCAGCCTTTCTCCTCACTGCAGGACATGTGCTCCTGGACTTTGTTTTGAGTTATTCAGTCTGATCCTCTACAGTGGTGATCTCCCAACTTTTTTGATGTTGTACATCAGCAGAAATGGAATAGGCACTACCAGTCGAATGTATAAATTGTGTATACATATTTTACTATTACTAAGTTATAAAATAAATTGGAATTTAAAGATGAGATTAATAAGTATAGATAAATGTAATATTCTCTTACCCCGTTGATTCAATTGCATGCCCCTGGGGTACATGCACCCCTTGGAGCCACCTCTTGATCTTTGTGGGGAGGTAATACTCATTTTCTAACTTTGCGCATTGCATTATTCTAATGTTTTTAGTCTGTGTGCTATGAAATAACACTATCATCAGTCCCTGTGGTTATCCTGTCCGAAACCTACAACTACTGTTTGACT
This sequence comes from Eptesicus fuscus, assembly GCF_027574615.1. NCBI lineage: Eukaryota > Metazoa > Chordata > Mammalia > Chiroptera > Vespertilionidae > Eptesicus > Eptesicus fuscus. The sequence goes on along the minus strand of NC_072474.1, from coordinate 64,289,341 downwards.
TTGGGGAAAATGATCTGTTGTTCCAGAAAATGGTCTATAATTTGGTGGCTTTCTTGTTGCTACATGTTGAGTTGGAAGTAGTTATGTTCTGTGAAGTCACTGAGAACTATGTTAGCAAATATTGAATTATTGTCTGTAGAGAAAATACAAGGTTAGGTTCATTTGAGTCTCTGGTCACAACATTTCCATCAACTGATCAATACATAACCTTGTTCTATGTGTTTCTGTTTATATATGTTCTTAATTTATTAACATTGAACTCATAGCCAATGGCACTGTAACTTATGCTTTAACAAAGCTTATCCAACATGTGTTTTCTACATAAGGCACATCAAAGCTTTCTTGCACTTAGGAACACTAGACAGTGCTTGGCCAATTTTAAACTGCACAATCACCAATAAAAGGCACAATATATAAAAAGTAGAGGCCCCTCGGCCTGGCCTGCGGGGATCAGTGGACCTCCGTGCTGCCGCAACCAGCCTTACCCACCAGCTTGACGGGCTCTGCCCACGATCCCGCACAGCACAAAGTAGTGAGGGAAGTGGCAGGTGCTGGGGAGGAGCCCGAGCCCGGGCTGGCGCTGCGCTGCTCCCGCTCATCCCGGCCCGCTGTGCCTGCCACTTGGGACTTTCCGGCGCACTGGGGGAGTGTCCATGGGCAGTGGCAGCATCTGGCGCCCGTCTGTCACCCGAGCGGTACTTCCGCTGTGGGAGTGCACTGACCACCAGGGGGCAGCTCCTGCATTGAGCATCTGCCCTCTAGTGGTCAGTGTGCCTCATAGCCATGGGCCAGTTGTCTGGTCGCTTAAGCTTTTATATATATACTAGAAGCCCGGTGCACGAAAATTTGTGCATGGGGGGGGGGGGTGTCCCTCAGCCGGCCTGCCCCCTCTCACAGTTCGGGAGCCCTCAGGGGATATCCTACTGACAGCTTAGGATCGCTCCCCATGGCTGATCAGGGGAAGGCACCACCCCCATCACCCCCTCGCTGCTGCTGCCTCTACTAGCCTCCCTCTGCGGGAGGCATCCTGGCCATCATGGGAAGGCGACACCCCCATCACACCTCTGCTGCTGCCACTGCCAGCTGCGCGGCTGCCTGAGCCTCAGCCCTCGTTGCCTGAGCCTCAGGCCGGCCCTGGGCAGCGGCAGCCACCATCCGCAGCTTGTCTGAGCCTCAGGCAGCCACTGTGGCTTTGTCCAGAAGGATGCAGCGTCAAGTCCCCGCCCACCTGCACGTGCCTTGCCAAGCATGCAGCCCTGCCCAGCCACGCATATGCCTGCCGCAGTGCAGCCTTCTGCTGATCAGTCGTTATGACGTGATGACTATTAGCATATTAGCTCTTTATTATATAGGATAGATAGATAGATGTGGCACTAAATAGACTGAAAGGGACACATTTAAAATATGAGAGGTGAAATAAGGCAAAGCATCACCTTGTGTTAGGAATATACACATCTGGTGTTTCAAAATGATTTCTTTAAAGTTTTTACTTATTTTTAATGTATTTATTGGGTAACATTGGCTAATTATAGGTTTCAAGTGTACAATTCTGTAATACATCATCTATATATTGTGTTGTGTGTTCACCACACTAAGTCAAGTATCCTTTCATCACCATTTATCATTCCCGCCCCTTACCCTATTCTACCTTCCCCTTTCTCTCTGGTAATCAACATACTATTGTCCATGTCTAAGTTTTGTTTGTCTTTTTTGCTTAATCTCTTCACCTTTTTCACCTAGCCCCCTCACCTCTGACAACTGTCAATCTGTTCTCTATCAATTAGTTTTTCTATTTTATTTGTTAGTTTATTTTGTTCATTAGATTCTGCATATGTGAAATTGTATGGTACTTATCTTTCTCTGACTATTTCACTTAGCATAATACTATCCAGGGACATCCATGCTGTTGCACAAGGTAAAATTTCCTTCTTTTTTACTGCCAAGTAGTATTCCATTGCTTAAATGTAGCACAGCTTTTTTAGCTACTCATCTACTAATGGACATTTGGGATGCTTCCTAATCTTGGCTATAGTAAATATGCTGCAATGAATATAGGGGTGGACATATTCTTTTAAATTCGTGTTTTGGGTTTCTTTGGACATACTTCCAGAAGTAGAATTGCTGGGTCATAGGCAGTTCCATTTTTAATTGCTTGAGGTAACTCCATACTGTTTTCCTCAGTGGTTGCGCCAATCTGTAAGCATTACCACCAACAGTACAAGAGGGTTCCCTTTTCTCCACATCCTCCCCAACACTTGTTTGTAGATTTATTGATAATAGCCATTCTGACAGGTGTGAATGATATGTCATTGTGGTTTTAATTTGCATTTCTCTGATGAATAGTGACATTGAGCATCTTTTCATGTCTGTTGGCCATCTGTATGTCCTCTTTGGAGAAGTGTCCTTTGCCCATTTTTAATTGGATTGTTTGTTGTTGTTGTTTTGGTGTTGAGTTTTATAAGTTCTTTTATTTTTTTTTTAACATATTTTTTCAGAGAGGTAGGGAGCGGGAGAGGGAGAGATAGAAACATCAATGATGAGAGAGAATCATAGATCGACTGACTCCTGCATGACCCCTACTGGGGATCGAGCCCACAACCCGTGCATGTGCCCTGACCGGGAATCTAACAGTGACCTCCTGGTTCATAGTTCGATGCTCAACCACTGAACCACACTGGCCAGGTGTTCTACTTCACTGTGCAAAAACTTTTTAGATTGATAGATCCCCATTCATTTATTTTTTTATTTTGTTTACCTTGCCCAAGGAGATATACATTTAAGTCTTTAATCCACTTTAAGTTTATTTTTGTGTATGGTGTAAGAAGGTGGTCTGGTTTCTTTTTCTTTTCTTTTTTTTTTTTGCATGGATCTGCCCAATTTTCCCAGCATCATTTATTGAATAGACTATCTTTACACATTGTATATTCTTGCCTCCTTTGTCAAATATTAATTGAATTTATTTCTGGGCTCTCTATTCTGTTCCATTAATCTGTATGTCTGGTTTTATGCCAGTAGCATGCTGTTTTAATTACTATGGCCTTGTAGTCTAGTTTGATATCAGGTAGCATGATTCCTCCAACTTTGTTCTTCTTTCTCAAGATTGCTGGGTCTTCTGTGGTTTCATATAAATTTTTGGAATATTTCTTCAAGATCTGTGAAATACACCATTGGTATCTTGATAGGAATTGCATTGAATCTGTAGATTTACTTGTTATAAACTTGCAAACATTGTAGAAGAGTATAACATGGAGAATGAAGGCCTCCCATATTCTCCTGAGATGACTGCTTAGGAGTTTGGCAAATATTCCTTCTGATTTTTTTCCCTATGCATAAAGTCATTTAGATCCTTGAAAGAAATGTAATCAGATCAATCCCAAAATAGATACCAATTTTAATATAACTCCTACTTTTTAAATGCATAGATAGGCTTTTATCTTACTCAGATAAACTTTTTTTTTTTTTAGGCCACCAAAAATTTGGTTGCCTCCCAAAAAAAAAAATTGGGAGAGAGAGAGAAGATCAGATAAACTTTTTAAGGCTATCCTATGATTAGCTCTGTAAAGTCCTACTTTGTCTGTTGGTTCTTGAAATTTTCTATCCTTACAGCTCATCCCATATCACCCTTTCACTAAAGAAAAAAAGTATTCTTTTATCCACAAAAGCTTATTTTTTTAATAAAATTTTTTATACATTTATTAACTCATTTATTTTCCATATTGGTGTGGTAGAGGTGGAAGGCAGCTTACCCTTATCTTATTGCACCTGGTTCTCCATCACCTCTCTAAAGAATTATGTGGAGCCCTGGCCGGTGTGGCTCAGTTGGTTAAGTATCATCTCATGCACCAAAAGGTTACCAAGTGGATTCCCAGTCACGGTCAAACCTAGGTTGCAGGTTCAGTTCCTGATTGGGGTGTATACGGGAGGCACCAATCGATGTTTCTCTCTCTCTCTCTCTCTAAAATAAATCAATAAAAAAATATTTTAAAATGTGGATGAACAGAGTAAAAAAAAAAAAATACCACATTTTTTTGTTTAATTCTTTTAAAGAAAGATTTGTGTGGAAAGTCAGTAGCCCTGTCTTTAGAAGCCCTCCTGGAACTTTTCTAAAAGTTCCCAGAGGACTCTGTTTCAGAAACACAGATTTCTTTTCAAAGATAAGTCTTTAATACAGTGAAGTGTTCTTTGTCTTCTAGGTCTGAGGCATTCGTTTCTAAACTTGATTTTCTTCTTAATGATTCACTGTGTCACCTTATAACAAGCTCCCTTTTCTTAAGTCTTAAAAGTGTGGTGCTGACACCCTTGACCAAGTAAAGGGAGACTAAGACACATGGTTTGGAAACCAGTGGTAATCCCAGCAGTGGGACCTGGGTGGGATTTGGAGAGGAGCTCCTGATCAGACCAATGTTTGGCATTTGGTGTGCTCCAAGAGACTGGCTGACAACTGGGCTGGGTACACACACACACACACACACACACACACACACATATACTGAGTGGCCAGATTATTATGACCACCCCATCAGTACTTCGTTGGACCACCTTTTGCCTTCAATACTGCGGCGATTCTTCTTGGCATTGACTCCACGAGATGTTGAAAGGTGATGCGAGGAATCTGACACCGTGCCTGATGAATAGCACTGTCCAGTTCTGTGAGATTGGATGGTTGTGGAACCAGCTGCCTGATGGCTCTTTTAACTTCATCCCACAAATGCTCAATTGGATTGAGATCTGGTGATGGTGGGGGCCACCTAAGCAAGGTAAAGTCTCCCTCATGTTCTTGAAACCACTCCTGCACAATACGAGCACCGTGGCATGGTGCATTGTCTTGTTGGAAGAAGCCATCTCCATTGGGATACACCATCAACATGATAGGATGAACTTGATCAGCAACGATACTTAGGTATGTTGTGCTATTCAGACGTTGTCCCACACGAATTAAAGGCCCAAATCATGCCAGGAAAACATGCCCCAAACCATAACACTGCCCCCACCAGCTTGAAGGGTTGTACTCATGCATGTGGGGTGCATGCTTTCATGCTGTTTCCGTGAAATTCTCACTCTGCCATCTGCATGATGCAACTGGAAACGTGATTCATCGGACCACATGACTGTTTTCCAATGCTCAACTGTCCAATCCTTGTGTTCCTGTGTGAATTGGAGACGTTTTATCTTGGTAACTGCAGACAGCAAAGGTGTTCGAATAGGCCTTCGGCTTCCATATCCCATACAATGCAGTGTACTGCTAATTTGCCTATAAACGTCAGGTGGTCATAATAATCTGGCCACTCAGTGTATATACTAGTGGCCCGGTGCACGAAATTTGTGCACAGGGGGTAGGGGGTGGGGGGTGTCCCTTAGCCCAGTCTGCACCCTCTCCAATTTAGGACCCCTCAGTGGATTTCCGACTGCCGGTTTAGGCCCGATCCCACAGTTGGACATCCCTCTCACAATCTGGGACCACTGGCGCCTGCTTGCCTGATTGCCCCTAACCACTTATGCCTGCCAGCCTGATCACCCCCTAACTGCTCCCCTGCTGGCCTGATTGATGCCTAACTGCTCCCTTGCCAGCCTGATCGCCCCCAACTGCCCTCCCCTGCTGGCCTGATCGCCCCCAAAGCTTTTATTAGTATAAATAATATACACATTCAAATGTACAGATGTATCAGGCTGGAAGGGAAGGCCTATTGTGCAAGAGTAGGCCTTCCTTCCCCTGGCTGCCAACACTGGCTTCCCTCTGGCACCCAGGAGGGGCTCCCCTTGCAGCCCTGCCTTCATCCGGAAGGATGTCCGGTCTAATTAGCATATTATGCTTTTATTATTATAGATATATAAATTCTCAGGGCAGTTGCTTGAAATTTCTTGAAGCAAACAATAGAAATCAATTGCAAAGTTCTGGGAATCCGAGAACATCCCAACTCTGATGGCATTGCATTGCTAGGTCAAAGGCCTTGACCTGCCCAAACTGCACTTTCTGTTTTGTATTACCTGTACTCCTTCCTCACCTTTGCTTGTTTCAGAATGGCAGCTTGTCGATAATTGTCAAGGTCTCCTAGAAAGTGCTTAGACTTCATTTCCTTTGAAGATGCACACATACCATTTTGTCTCATTTCCAGCTCCTTTCACCATCTAGTATTTTTGGGCTGGTCGTCCACTGCCACACGCCCAGCTTTCAAAGCTGAACAGAAGCTTTCCACCCAGACAACTGTGGATTCAGACCCTGAGTCTACCTCTCCTTATCTGGAAAATAAAGTTTACAAAAAGGTACACATCTGCCGAAATCGGTTTGGCTCAGTGGATAGAGCGTCGGTCTGTGGACTAGAAGGTCCCAGGTTCGATTCCGGTCAAGGGCATGTACATTGGTTGTGGGCACATCCCCCGGTGGGGGGTGTGCAGGAGGCAGCTGGTCGATGTCTCTCTCTCATTGATGTTTCTAGCTCTCTATCCCTCTCCCTTCCTCTCTGTGTGAAAAATCAATAAAATATATTTTATTAAAAAAAAAAGTACACATCTATTTTATAACTTTCTAACAATAGGGTTAAAGTGTCTAATGTGTGAATGATGCTTAAAGGTGACAGATCAGTACAATAACAAAGAGCTTATCCTTTTTGGGCGAGTCTGGTTTTCAGGGAGTTGGGCCCTTTAAGGGGGCATCACCCTAGTTTCCTACGCAAATCGTCCCACCTGTCCTGGGCCGGGAGGCGGCGGCCCTCTAACCCAGAACTGACGGCTGCACACCGCTGGTGCCGCCAATCCACATTCCAGAAGGAGCGAGCCTGAGGCGCATGAGCGAGTGAGTGAATGCAGTGCCGCCTGCAGGTGGCAGGCGCAGCTGAAGCCTGCTGTTCCCTGCCTCTCTCTGCTTGGAATTCCTCCAGAGGAGGTGGGCGAGCTGCATGGGGCCGTGCTGCTCCTCTTTGTGTGGCTGTTCCCCAAATAGGGGCTCCCCATTCCCCACTGCTCGTGCCCCTACGTGGGCTGGGCACTCCATCTGCACATAGCGCCCCGCTGCGGCGCTCAGACTGGATGTAGCATCCCCATCCCACTCCCATTCTTGCCTATCGCCTCCGAGGCTGGGGCTGGGCTGAGGGGACTGGGCACCACCATCTCCTATGGGTGCCGCCATCTTCATGATGGAGTGATGGTTAATTTTCATATTACTTTTTTTTTTTTTACACACACACACACCAGAGGCCCGGTGCATGAAATTTGTGCACTGGGGGTGGGGCCCTCAGCCTGGCCTGTGCCCTCTCACAGTCCAGGACTCCCCGGGAATCAGGCCTAAGCTGGAACTCCGACATCCCTCTCGCAGTCCATGACCCCTTGCTCCTTACTGCCCGCCTGCCATGGAGGCAGGAGAGGCTCATGCAACCTCCGCTGTGCTCACCAGCCGTGAGCCCGGCTTCTGGCCGAGCAGGGGTGGGGTTAGGGGGAGTGTGGCTCAATCAGAACCAGACAGGCCCCACCCCCTGCCCACTGGTGTGGGGGGCGATCTGGGGCCAGGGTGGCTGGGAGAGGGGCTGTGGGAGGTTGAGGCACTGCGGTTGCACCCTGTCCAGCCTCTGCGGAGGCTCTGGGACCGTGCAGCCCCCTCTCCCGCCACCTCTGCGGAAGGAGGGGCTGCAGCACTGGGACCGGGACCCTGGGACCGCACCATGGCCTCTGGGGAAGGCGGGGCCATGGTTCCGGGAGGCAACCGGGAGTATCAGGGGAAGGCGCCGCCCCCATCACCCTGCTGCTGCCACTGCAGGCTGCCTGCCCTCGCAGCCCACATGGCTTTGTCTGGAAGGAGTTCCAGACTTCAGGAAGATGGCTGGTCTATCTGGTCTAACTAGCATATTACCCTTTTATTAGTATAGATATATTGATTTCAGAGAGAGGAAGGAAGAAGGAAATAGAGAAACATCAATGATGGGAGAGAATCATTGATCAGCAGCCTCCTATACACCCCATACGGGATTGACCCCACAACCCGGGCATGTACCATGACCAGGAATCGAACCATGATCTCCTGATTCATAGGTAGACGCCCAACCACTGAGCCACGCCAGCTGGGCTTGGGAGAGGGGGGCTGGGCTTTCTTAGTAAGCTTAGTAGATCTCTTCAATGGGGAAAATCAGGTGTAGGTATCTAACTGTTCAAACTAAAAAATAAAAAAAAAAAAAATAGAGACCTGACTGATAAACTGTAATCATACTTCACTAATTTATTCTTAACCTATACCTTTGTAAAATGGAGAAAATAATAGCACTTGTTTAATACGGTTATTATGAGAATTGAAATTCGGTCATTCAAGCCATTTATTAATCAACTGAGTGAATTTGGAGTGCTTGGTAGCAGGAGCAGTGGTGAGAATTGATTAGATTCTGGTTATATTTTGAAGGTAGGACTGAATTTGCAGATGGATTGATTGGACGTGGAAGTGTGAGAGAAAGAGGAGTCAAAGATGACTGATTCTCGGGTATTTGGCCTGAGCATATGAAAAGATGGGAACTACTGCTTACTCAGAAATAAGAAGTAGACACAGCCCTAGCTGGTTTGGCTTGGTGGAGAGAGTGTCGGCCCACAAACTGAAGGGTCTCAGGTTCGATTCTGGTCAAGGGCACATAACTTGGTTGCAGGCTCTATCTCCTGCCTGTTGGTGCACCACTCAATGTGTCTCTCTGACATCGCTGTTGCTCTCTTTGTCTCTCCCCCTCCCTTCCACTCTCCCTAAAAATCAATGGAAAAATGTTCTCAGATGAGAATTAAAAAAAAAAAAAGAAGAAGAAGTAGAAGCAGGAGTTTGGCTTCAGACATCGAAGTGGAGATTTGGGGTAAGCGTTCAAGTTCAGGGAAGGAGGTCCAAGCTAAAGCTGTGGATTTGAAGGTCATTAGCAATAATAGATGATATTTAAAATCATGGGATCAGATGAGATCACTAAGGATTGCGTATAGATAAAAAGGTGCCTGGAATAGTAAGGGCAATGTTGGCAGCTTCTCCTACTAATTCTACAACTATTCATATTGTTATTACTCTATTAAACGTGTTAAAAACTGCCAGGTGAACCCAAATCTCTCATTTTCTTAATACAGATCTCTTAGAGAAACCAAAACTATATTAGAAATGTCTATAGAGAATATGTTATCAGGATCCAGGGGGTTGAGTGATCTTAGTAAGCGTGCTCCCATGCACTTACAAGCTGGATGGACTTAGGCATTGGAGTTTGAGTCCTGGCTTTACTTTGTACCAGCAGTAAAACCTTTCTGAACTTCAGCTTCTTCATCTGTTCAAAAGGGTCCCCTTGTAGGGATGGTAGTTGGATTCCAGGAGATAAATGTCAATTCCTTCCCTTTCCCCTCTGTTAGTGTCTAGGACAGTGGTTGGCAAACTCATTAGTCAGCAGAGCCAAATATCAACAGTACAACGATTGAAATTTCTTTTGAGAGCCAAATTCTTTAAACTTAAACTTCTTCTAACACCACTTCTTCAAAATAGACTCGCCCAGGCTGTGGTATTTTGTGGAAGAGCCACACTCAAGGGGCCAAAGAGCCGCATGTGGCTCGAGAGCTGCAGTTTGCCAACCACGGGTCTAGGACTCTGGGCCAATCAGGTTTTCCTCTCTGGAACATGAGATACTAATATTTTGTCTCTTCTCAGCTTCTTTTTTTTTTAATCCTTACCCAAGGAGATTTTTTTACATTGATTTCTAGAGAAAGTGGGATGGAGGAGAAGGGGGGACAGACAGACATGAGAGACACATCGATTGGTTGCCTCCCCCATAGGCCCCTACTGGAGCTGGAGAACCTGCAACCAAGTTAAGTGCCCTTGACCAGAATAGATCCTGCAGCACTTTCATCTGTGGACTGACGCTCTAACCACTGAGAAAATCAGCCAGAGCTCTGCTTTTTTAAATCTATCCCAACACTACTCCTTTATAATTATAATCTTCCCTTGTGCAATGTGATTCATTATAATTAATTAGATCATTGTTTATTGTTCTTTAATTACAGTTTAATATCCTTAATGGGATTTAAAAGATACTGTTGTCTTATCAGCAACACATTTATTCATTTTGAATGAAAATAATGAAATCTAATGTTTTTTTCCTAAAGGCTTCAGCTTTCAAAAGAGTATGGGTATGTCCCTGATTACTCCATGAAGGTAGGGACAGCAAAGTGTGGCCCTGTGTAGCACTTCTCTTGGTAGATTTTAGTATGGTTTCGTGAAGTTTTTTTAAGGAATAGTTCTAATACAACTGCTCCACCTGTCTGACAAATGTCATGGACCACTCATTCCAAGAAGTAGTAAATTCCCATAATTAGAAATTTTCAAGCAGTTACAAACTTCTTGTTATAAAATAAATAAGTCCTGGGGATGTAATGTAATTGTGACTGTAGTTACTAATACTGGATTGTATATTGGAAAGTTATTAAGAGAGTAGATGTTAAAAGTTCTCATCACAAGAAAAAAATTTATAACTATGATGACATGTTAAATAGACTTATTGTGGTGATCATTTAGCAATATATACAACTATTGATGTATAATTACCCATTATCTTTTTTTATTATTGAATTTATTAGGGTGGCATTGGTTAATAAAATTATATAGGGTTCAGGTGTACAATTCTATAATACATCATCTGTATATCATATTGTGTGTTTACCACCCCAAGTCAAGTCTCCTTCCATCACCATTTACCCGCTTTACCCTTTCCTACTTCCCCCCACTTCCCTTCATCTGGTGATCACCATACTGTTTTATGTCTGTGAGCTGTTTGTTTTTCTTTGCTTAATCCCTTTACCCTTTTCACCAAGCCTCTCACCCACGTCCCCTCTAATAGCTGTCAGTCTGTTCTCTGTATGAATCTGTTTCTATTTTGTTGGTTTATTTTGTTCATTAGATTCCACATATATGAAATTGTATGGTACTTGTCTTTCTCTGACTGGCTTATTTCACTTAGCATTATACTGGGCTGCTTCCAAACCTCAGCTATTATAAATGACGGTGTAATGAACATCGGGCCCATTACCTTTTTATATACATGTTTTCTTTAAAGGAGATGAGTAAATAGTATAACAACAATTTTATTTTTATTGATTACATGACCTTTCTATTAAAACAACTGCATAACCGCAAATCAGATCCATATTTGGACTTCCAAGCATTTATGAGGCAACTTATTTAATTAGATCTTCTGAAATTTTGTGGCCCTTAATGAAGCTTTCAGAAAGCTGCCATTGAGCTGTATAGAGTAGGATAGATTGCTGCTTGCATAGTATCTCTTCTAGCATTTAGCAGAATTTAATCATAGTCCCCTGGAAGACAAATACTCTCATTTATTTCTATAGCCTTTTGCTATATATACTATTAAATCATAACAACCCCTTGGTATCTGGTGGACAAAAAATAATCACATTTGTAGAATATTGGGTTTATTGCTGCATTTTTTTGTACTATGATATTCTAAAATTATCTATAAATTGATTATAGCTGAAGTTAAAACATTTATCATCTCATTTATTTGTGGAATTACTTTTAAAGCCTGAACATTTTCAGTGGGCAGGGTTGGGCAATAAGCACTAGCTCTAAAAAGTCTATTTTTAGAGCTTTCTTATATGGTATCATAGCACATGTCAGACTGTGGTATAATTACTGGCTTTTTAAAATAAGCACCTTGAAGACATTTTATTTATTTTACATAATAGATGCTCAATAAGTATGTTGAAAGGATAGATAAAATTTTCACAGTTCAGTAAACTATCTAATCTAGTAATAGACAAATACGCAAATTGACCGCACCTTCGCTACACCTAAGCCATGCCCACCAGCCAAGCCACGCCCACCAACCAATCAGGACGAGTATGCAAATTACCCCAACAGAGATGGCGGCTAATTTGCATATCAAGACAGTGTCGAAAGAAGCCAAGAGCTGCAGAAGGGAGTAAAGCTTCGAAGAAGCAAGCAAGCCCGGGGGGGAGGAGAAGGGAGGAGTGAAGTCAGGGCCGGGGGCGAAGGGAAAAGCAGGCGGGCTGGAGGAGAAGGCGGGGCGGGCGACAAGGGAGGAACGGAGGCGGGGTAAAGTGCAGCAGGAAATCCTATTGCAGGATTTTTCCTGCAACGGGAACGCTAGTACTTTTATATTATGCAATAATACTTTTATAGTAAAATAGAACAGTCTGCTAACATGCCTCCCCCAGGTAATATGATATCCCAGGTGTTTATACACTAAGTTCTAGCTTCATTGCCTAGTTTAGTGTTTACTCAGAGCAGAGGAGTGTTTTATGTATAGAGGTAAGGGGCAAATTGGATGATCAGGAATTCCAAAGTAATCTCTAACTTCTAAAGCTTTTCCTAAATGTTTAGAATTTTTAGGAATCTTGCACCTTTTATTTCTGGGAGTTCTCTGAGGAGAGGGTTGTGGTTTATAACACCATTATTAGAAGTACCTGGCATTCAGTAGATCCTCACTCAGTAAATATGGAATAAACTAGAGGTCCGGTGCACAAAATTCATGCACTGAGGGGGGTGTCCCTCAACCCAGCCTGCGCCCTCTCACAGTCCGGGACCCCCTGGGGATCAGACGTACATCAGCAATTGGACATTCCTTTTGCAATCTGGGATCCCTCGCTCCTCACTGCCCGCTTGCTTACTCCTTACCGCTCAGCTCGTTGCTCCTTAGCAGCAGGCTCCTTACTGCTCAGCTTGCTGCTCCTTAGCGCTGCTGCAGAGGCAGGAGAGGTTCCTGCCACCACCACTACACTTGCCAGCCATGAGCCTGGCTTTTGGCTGAGAGGTGCTCCCCCTGTGGGAGTGCACTGGCCACCAGAGGGCAGCTCCTGCATTGAGCGTCTGCCCCCTGGTGGTCAATGCACATCATAGCAACCAGTCGTTCTGATTGTTCCCCTGTAACGGTCGCTTAGGCTTTTATTAGATAGACTAGAGACCTGGTGCACGAAATTTGTGCATGGGGGGGGGGGTCCCCTCAGCCCAGCCTGCACCCTCTCCAATCCGGGACATCCCTCTCACAATCCAGGACCACTGGCTCCTAACTGCAGTCGGACATCCCTCTCACAATCTGGGACCACTGGCTCCTGCCTGCCTGCCTGATCACCCCTAACTGCCACCCTGCTGGCCTGGTCACCCCCACCCCCGCTGGCCTGGTTGCTCCTAACTGCCCCCCCTGCCACCTGGTCACCCCCAACTGCCCCCCCGCCAGCCTGGCACACCTCACTGCCCCCCTCAGCTGGCCTAGTCGCTCCTCACTGTCCCGCCCCCCTGCCAGCCTGGTCGCCACTCACTGCCCTCCACTGCCCCCCTGCGGGCCTGGTCGCCCCATGCAGCCTACTGTTCGGTCATTTGGTCGCCCCATGCAGCCTGCTGCTCGGTTGTCTGGTCACCCCTCACTGACCCCCCTGCCGGCCTCGTCGCCCCACGCAGCCTGTTGGGTCGTCTGTTCGGTTGCGATGGTCGCTTAGGCTTTTTATATATATATATATAGATGAGTTGGTTGTGTTTAAGATTTATCCTCTAGAAACTTTTCTGCTATTATTTATCACTGAATTTGGATCAAAAGTGATTCTTGCCCAATTTAAAGTTTTGTCTGGCCCTGGCTGGTATGGCTCAGTTGGTTGAGTGTCATCACATGCACTGAAAGGTCACTGATTTGATTCCTAGCCAGGCACATGCCCAGGTTTCAGGTTCAGTCCCCAGTCAGGGTGTGTACAGAAAGCAACCAGTGGATGTTTCTCTCTCTCTCTGAAATCAATTTTTAAAAATTGTGTTGGAGAATATAATAAGTGGTAGAAAGTGCTTTCTATTTTTTTTTAAATGCAGTGAGTTATTATAGATAGCTTAAATTTGCAAAAGCTATACAGTATCTCTATTCCCAAAGTTCTGTATGGGAATTTGGAGGCTGGCCAGTGGTAAATTATGTCCAATGAGACAGCACTAGACCAGTACTATGATCCCAACTTACTCTTGGGCTGCATGATGTTTGTGTGGATAGCAAGATCTGAATGCAAAACACAGACAGACACTGGAAAGTGCTTTCTATTTATCTCTATATCTAATTACTGCAATGCCTTTGCTTGGTATTATTATTCCCATATAGCAGATGAGAAAACTGAGGCTCAGAGAGGATAAGTTACTTGAGCACAGTTAGTAAAAGACAGAGGTAGGACCCTGGCCTCACATGCTGCCTGGATTCTGTATTCATCTCCTCTCCCACAGAGGTCAAGGAACTGGGCTCTCCGCATTTACAATTCTTTTCATGAATTTTTGTTGGCACCAGTAAAACTGGATATAGGAGATAGGAATTTGTGAAGCACAAAGTAGTATAGAACTGCATGCATTTTACAACTTTTGGTACTTCAACTCCTCAGTTACTAGGAGGTCCTGAATCTAACCAATAGTTTCCCCCAGGAATATTTCTAATTGCTTAAGAGTTGGGAAATACTGGAGTCAGGACACTGGGGGAGGATGACCAAGAGAAAAAGAAGCAGTTAAAGGTAGGATAAGGCGCTTGTTGGCTTGCTTGTTTTTTAATAATGAAACAATTAAAATAATCAGGAAGAAAGATTAATGTAATTACCATGCACCCACCATGATGCTAATTTTTGTTATTATGTTTGTTTCAGATCTTTAAAAAAATAGATAAAACATTACAGATATAACAGGCCCTGATATATCCCATTTTATTTTTTGTGTTTTCAAAAAATATATATATTTTCTATATTTTAGAGAGGAAGGGAGAGGGAGAGAGAGGTAGAAACATCAGTGATGTGAGAGAATCATCAATCGGCTGCCTCCTACATGCACCACACTGGGGACTGAGCTCACAACCTGGGCATGTGCCCTGAGCAGGAATCGAACCATGATCTCCTGGTTCATAGGTCGATGTCCAACCCCTGAGCCAAATTAGCCAGGCCATTTCGTTTGCATTAGAGTTTCATTCATATGTTAGAGTTTATGTTCATATTGATAAATATAATTTTAGTACATTAATATTCAACAGCTTTATAATCTTTTAGAGTATGAATATACCCATTTATCTATTCTCTAGCTGGTAAAGATTTATGTTGTTTTCAGTTATTTTGCAGTTATACCCAGTGCTGCAATAAACATTTTTTCCCTTTCCTCTTTGTGTGCACATGTGTTAGTTTCTCTATATGTATATGCCCAGAAGAGAAATGGCTTGTGTATCTTCAATTTTGCTGCATCTTCTCAGATGACATTCTCAAGTGGGGGGCCACTTTGCAGCCCTACCCCAGTGTGTGAGTGGAGGAGAGACATTCAGTAGGAAAAGGAAGGGCTAAGGAGGGGCATGATGGGAAAATTAACTAATTTAAAGAAAATCAGAAATATATCAGTAGGGTAAAAGGAATCTCTTGGAAAAGAAAGCTGTCAATCTTAGCTCTTCATTTTTCTTCTTTTAGATCAAGAATGAGTTTTCATTGAGCTTAAACAAGGCTTTTCTGTCAAGTATGCTGAAAAATTTGATGAATGATCCATTACTTACCAAAGGAAAACAAGCAAAATTGAATGACTTCTTTATTTTTTCTAGGGCAGGTGAAATTTAAATAACGTATTATGAAGAGAGATAAGCATTTCAGTCCTACCATTTAAAAAAAAGCCACTAATAACCTTCTTGTGTTGTGTATTTTCATTTGGGACTGCAGTTTAATTTGAACTTGGGTTTTCTGGGAAATATTAAACCATTCTAATTATGTAGCCAAATCTTTCTACCAGCCAGGGAAACTATGCATACTAAAAAAAAACCAACAACAAACATAGAGTTTTGTTCATATGGATCTTTTAACTATGTCCTAGTCATATCATTCCTCAGTTTTCCGCCAGTTTCTTTCATCTCTTTTGTCCTTGTTCACTGTCTTGTTATAATATTTAGGAAAATGTAATGGCCCAGAAGCTTGTAACAAGGAAGAGGTCCAAGGGAAGAGAGAGAAAGCACGGATCAGTGGTTTTAAGATGTTCCCTACATCCCACAAAGCTGGGCTGACGGCCGGTTCTGATTAATACTAATCAGAAGAGGGAGGTGGGTGCTGTGTTTGGCACAGATGCCCTGTGATAGGACATGCAACAGCTTCAGGAATTGGAGCCCGTTCTTACTACATTTAGTGAGCCCTCTTAAGAGAATAGGATCACTTACCTTCAGGGCCTTTTGCACACCTCAAGTGGAATGGAAACATTTGAAAACCCTTGTCTTTTGTCTCTGGTTTATACACTTCATAGATGAGGTGACTCTATCAAGAACCTTTCCTTCACTCCACCATTTCCTCTGTTTGGAACATACTCTCCTCTGATCTTCTCTGGGTTAATCCTATTCACCTTGTGGTTCTCAGACTTTTTGTTTTCACGTTTCCTTTTTTTCTTCAAAATTACTGAGGAACCAAAGAACTTTTATTTATATGGATTATATTGATCAGTATTTACCATATTAGAAATTAAAACTGAGTAATTTAAAAATATTTATTCATTCATTTTAAACAATAAACCCCATTACTTTGTTAATATAAATAATAAATATTTCACAAAATAATTTTTTTGTTTTGGAAAATGTGTTTAGAAGAGGCATTATTTCACATTTTTTGCATGCCTCTTCAATGGCTAGCTATTAAAGACAGCTAGATTATTTGCATGGGATCTCTTGTGATATCACACATTATCTAGCCTCTGGAAAATTATTGTACACTCCTGAAGAGATGAAACTGAAAAAGGCAGATAACAACTAAGTATTCTCATGAAAAGATTTTGACCCTACGGGACCCCTAAAAAGATCTCTAATCCTTGCGATTAGAGATCATGTGTGGTTTTTGTTCCCAATTATATTTTCAGCTCTTAGCACAGGGCCTGCCCTGTATTGGACATTGAGTTAATGTTTGAATAAATAAATGAGTGAATGAATTTGGATTAACAGACTTCTTGAATTCAACTTGATTGTGGATTTCTCTTAAAATGTAAGGCCTTGCCCTGACCGGTTTGGCTCAGTGGATAGAGCGTCAGCCTGCGGACTGAAGGGTCCCAGGTTCGATTGCAGTCAAGGGCATGTACCTTGGTTGCAGGCACATCCCCAGTAGGGGATGTGCAGGAGGCAGCTGATCAATGTTTCTCTCTCCTCGATGTTTCTCTCTCTATCCCTCTCCCTTCTTCTCTGTAAAAAATCAATAAAAAATATTTTTTAAAAAATGTAAGGCCTTCTCTGAGTTATGATCTTAGGGCCTATATCAGTGGTCAGCAAACCGCGGCTTGCGAGCCACATGCGGCTCTTTGGCCCCTTGAGTGTGGCTCTTCCACAAAATACCACGGCCTGGGTGAGTCTATTTTGAAGAAGTGGCGTTAGAAGAAGTTTAAGTTTAAAAAATTTGGCTCTCAAAAGAAATGTCAATCATTGTACTGTTGATATTTGGCTCTGTTGACTAATGAGTTTGCCGACCACTGGCAAGGCATGTTATTTTAGGCTCTGGCTATTCCTAAGACTCTTGCAGTGCCATCACTCTCTGGATCCACACAGCGTTCTGCTTGTACTCTATCTTATCCATTGTACCCCATTATAATTCTTTGTTTACCTGCCCCCTCCCACCCCCAGATTCTTAAACTTGCTGAGAATAGAAACTGTGACTCATTTATCTTTAGAATCCTTTTCTTCATGCCCAACTGCGAGTGCCCCACGTTGGGCTGCCAGTTGCGAGCGTACCCCCCACATCCCACGTGGGGTTCAGGTCCAGGGTTCGGGCTCTGGAGGAGGCCGCACACAAATGAAAGAGACTAGACAAGAAAATATTAATTTGGGAATTGGGGGCCAGGCAGAAGCCCAAGAGAGGACTCCCGCTTTGCTCTGGCCTTGTGATCCCTTTTATTCAGGTTTGGGATCCACCTGTAGCCCTTAGGCAGGCAATTTCCAGTAACAGGCAAGCTCTCTTATCAGTAAGGATTTACATGAGACTAAAAGGTGGAA
This sequence comes from Eptesicus fuscus, assembly GCF_027574615.1. Lineage (NCBI taxonomy): Eukaryota > Metazoa > Chordata > Mammalia > Chiroptera > Vespertilionidae > Eptesicus > Eptesicus fuscus. The sequence goes on along the minus strand of NC_072474.1, from coordinate 64,271,387 downwards.
GTTGCTTCAGCTCCCTTTGTCTCCACCAGACAGTGGGTGTAAGGCTCTGACCCTTGCCAGAGCCTCAAGGTTGACCAGCCTTCCGGGTTCCTTGTCCTCACCTCTCTGCTAGTGAAGGCAATGGGCAGCTTCCAATACCCAACTCTGGGACTAGCATATCTTGGCATATAGTAGACACTAAAGCAATTGCTGAAAGTGCCACATTTTATTTGAAAAGATGCATATGCTGCAATTGCAAGTAAATGTAAAAATTTTGACCTAAGAGAGATCATTTTCCCAATGCATGAATTACTGACAGGTTATCTATTTCTGAATCGTTTTGCACATCACTTTCTTATAGGGTATTCTTTTAAGTAGTCTGATTACCAAGAATCATGGTGCTCAGGTGTTTTTTTAAAAAAAACAGTTGTCATGCATGGACACTTTTCAGCAGATATTTGTATATACATGTGCCGAGTACTGTGCTATGCATTGAGGTTATAGCTGTGAACAACATATACTTGATCCCTGCCCTCAAGGACATATGGTCTAGCAATCTGGTTCTGGAGTCAGCAGACTTTTTCTGTAAAGGGCTGAATGGTAAATGTTTAGACTTTGTGGGCAATATGGTCTTGGTTATAAATACCCAGCTCTGCCGTTGTGGCCCCAAAGTAGCCATAGATGCTATGTAAACATGAATGTGGCTATGTTCCAGTGAACTTCATATACAAAAAGATGTAGAACAGATTTGGGCTGGGGGCCATGGTTTAGTGATTCTTGATCTTTTTATTTGTTTATTGGTCTATGTCTCTCACACATATATCCACAACTGCAATTTTCATAGGCTTATTTGCTACAGTTAGCTAAGGTGAGATTGTTGAAGAACTTCATCTCATGCAAATTACTAAAGCTAATAGTTGTTATTTTCTTTTACCATTTTACCAGGACATTTTATTTCCTTACATCAAAGAAAATGTTAAAGAGTATTTGCAGACACATTGGGAAGAAGAAGAATGCCAGCAGGATGTCAGTCTTTTGAGGAAACAGGTTGGGACATTCTGTTCTATTGCTTCCACATTCCCAAGTATCTTAGAAATAAAGATGCTTAGAGACTCATGCTCAAGCCCTTCCTGGGTGGACTGCAAAAGGTTTTGCACTCTCTTTTCACATTGTTCATTAATGTCTCCGAGAGATAGCACCTCGTCACCTCATTCTCTCCTCTCTTCTGCCTCCTGGCATGAGCCCCGCTGAGCCCTGCACAGTGCTTGTGGGCTCTGATATCTACATACCGCCTCCTGACCTCTTACCCCAGCTCGCACTTGGCCCAGCCCTCATATCTGCCTCCCACTATTGTGCTCTGTTCTCTGTCCAGTTTTCAGTCTCTTTTTCCCTTACACACTGTGTACTGTGGCACTCCTTTTTTTCTTAATTAAAATTGCTTCAGTGGCAAAGATCTTACATACTGTGCAGAGCTAACTCTGTGGCACTTATTTTCTAGTTAATTTTCTGCTTTGAACAATGTGGAATGCTCTGAAATTTTTAAGGTTACGAGTTAGGATTGGAAATATAATCATATTCTTTGGGACATGGGGTATTAGAGTTTGTTAGATTTTCTAGATAACTCCAAGTCAGTCTAAAACACCTTCCCTTACCTTTTTTGTTGTCTCAACTCTTGTTGAAACGTGTACATTCCTCGCTGTAGGGTATGTATCATCGAGTCCTTAAGAGGTTGGACATGGATGTTATCACATTGTCAGTGATTCAAATAGCTGTTAGAGTTTTTGCAAGATGTGAGAGATGGCAGGAAACTGAATATGAAGCAACCCCAGACATTATTTCACTAGCTTCTTTTCATTGAATTCTAGGCATGAACTGATTTAAAGGGTGTGTGTGTTTTTTTCCCTTAGTTACAGTGCAGAGAAAATGATCAGATTTCATTGAATCCTGGTTTGTTGATCCTAGTAAGTGAATCAACAAACTAGTCTTAACTGTATCATTTTATCATGAGCTCTCTCTCTTCTCACATACATGCCTCTCAGTTTAAATTTTAGCTTTAGCAGTATAGGAAAGATCATGTAAATTATTAATTAAAATCCACTAGAGGCTCGGTGCATGAAAATTCATGCACTGGAGGGGGGTCCCTCAGCCCAGCCTGCCCCCTCTCAAAGTCTGGGAGCCATCAGGGGCGGGACGCTACCCGGCAATCGGGAAGGTGACGCCCCCATCACACTTCTGCTGCTGCCACTGCCGGCAGTGCAAGCCTCGGCCGGCCCTGGTTACCTGAGCCTTGGGCAGCCTCCATCCGAGGCTTGCCTGTGCCTTGGGCTGGCCCTGGGGCGCTGAAGGGTTGAGGGGACTGGGGGACCCCGGAGGCAGGCGCATGGAGCAGCCGGATCTGCATGGGGGCGGGCCTGGCTGTGCCACATGCCTGCCGCCCCAGCAGGGCTGAGGGGACTGGGCGCTGCCATCTTTGAGGGAGTGAGGGTCAATTAGCATATTCCCTTCTTATTGGCTGTGGGCACTGCCATCTTTGTGAGGGTGTGAGGGTCAATTAGCATATTCCCTCTTTATTAGATAGGATTTCTTTTGGGAATCATTCAGATCAGCACCAAAAATGTAGGATACTTTAATTTGTAACAGTACTTGGTGCTAGTTTTCAGGTCTCATTTTAAGGACTCTTTTTTCAAATAAGTAAGAAACAAATTCATGTTGTTTATGACTTGAAGGCTGAAGAGGACGCCCACCTGGATGGGGCTGTTCCGATCCCTGCTGCATCTGAGAACGGAGCAGATGACTTGCAACTGATGATCCAGGCCGTGGTAGATAATGTGTGCTGGCAGATGTCTCTGGACCGAAAGACTACGGCACTGAAACAGCTGCAGGGCCACATGTGGAGGGCAGCATTCACAGCAGGGCATGTGAAAGCAGAGTATGTAGCTGCTCATGGGACTCTGAACATTTCATCAGCCCCAAAACCAAATACATTTTCCACTAGCCCTCTTCTCCAGTGTTGCATGATTAGTAAAATAGATAAAATCAAATTCTTTTAATTCTAACAAATGAGTGTTTTGTTTTTTCGAAGCTGGGATAAAGCATTTCACCCAGCTAAGCCTCCAAACCTGATGTTTGGCTTGGTGGGATGGTTGAAGGACTTTCAATCCCAGTTTAAAAATAGCTTCCTAGGAAATGGTGACTTTTTTGAACTAAGTCAGATCTGACCTTTTGCTAAGAGTAACAGCGTGTTGAGCTGCTTCCCAAGACCATTCGATTATCTGTTTTCTGTTCTGTTAGAGAAGTAAGAACTCTATAAAATGATGCGCCCCGTCGCTTGGGGGTTACTCAGTGTCAGCAGTGCCACTCATTTCTGTGCTCTTTTGAGCAATTTCCACAGACTCTTTGTCTTGATTGTGGAGTTCCCAAGAGCACTCCTACTAAAGAAGATTTAGGAGTCCTGTGTTGCTAAAAAATTCTTAGTAAGATATTGCCATATTTTAGACTGTTCCCTGATATAAACCCTAAGATCCAAGACTGTTTCCAGCTGCCTATGTTTGTTTTGTTTTTTTTGCAAATGAGATGCCATTCCTTTATATACTTTACAAGGGGCTTCCACCTTTTTAAAAATATACATATATTTTTTTTAATTTTAGAGAGGAAGGGAGAGGGCAAGATAGAAACATCAATGATGAGAGAGAATTATTGATAGGCTGCCTCCTGCACACCCTACAGTGGGGATCAAGCCTGCAAATCTGGGCGTGTACCCTGACCGGGAATCGAACATCCTGGTTCATAGGTGGGCGCTCAAACACTGACCCACACCAGCCAGGCTGTAATCACTTCTGATTATCATAGTGGGGCTGTCAAAAACTGTTTTTCTCTCCACCCAAATTATTGCTTCTGATCTGTGTGATCCTGGAACTCTGTGACACACTTACTAGATCTGCAGATGGAGTCCCTTCTTGTGATGACCATTTGGGCACAAATAGAGAAACTTGTGACAACTATTTTGACTGGTTTTCATCTGGCAACATAATGAATTCCTGCATTTTAACTTGATTTTCTGTCTAGGTTCTTTGAAGATGTAGTTCCAGCAGTTAGGAAGTGGAGAGAGGCTGGAATGAAGGTGTATATTTATTCTTCAGGAAGTGTAGAAGCACAGAAACTATTATTCGGGCATTCTACAGAGGGAGATATTCTTGAGGTAGGTTACATGATAACTTTGTTCTTTGACATTATCAAAGCATGAAATAATGAATGTTAAAGGAATATGGTACACTTATAAGCTAAGTCAGCATTCAGATAATTGCATATATAGAGCCATGCACATTGTAAAGGGAAGTGGAAAAACTGGGGAAATCTATCTAATAAAAGAGTAAAATGCAAATTAACCATCACTTCATTACACCCACAAGCCAGTCAGGAGCGAGTATGCAAATTAACCCAACCAAGATAGCTGCGGCCATGGAGAGAGCAGGAGGGTGGCTTGGGTTTTCCCGGCGATGGAGGAAGCCAAGCTTTCAGCACACCCTGGCCCACCCAAGCCTCCACTCCAGGCTACAAAGTTTGAATTATAGAAGATAAATTAATCCCAACAAAAATAGCAGCAGCCACGGAGCTGGAGAGAGTAGGAGGCTAGGGTTGCCCCCAGCGATGGAGGAAGCCAAGCTTCTTAGCCCTGGCCTGCCTTGGCCTCCGCTTAAGGCTACAAAGTTTCAATTATAGAAGATAAATAAACCCCAACAGAAATGGCTGCTGCCACGGAGCGAGCAGAAGGCTTGGCTCTGCTCCAGGCTACAAAGTTTCAATTGTAGAAGATAAATAAATCCCAGATACCAGGGCCTCTGCTTGGGTCGCCGGGGGGCGTGGCCAGCCTGGAGACCACCACAGGCCCCTCGCCCAGGCTGCCCCACGCCCCAAGGGAACCCCCACACTGATCCAGGACACCCTTCAGGGCAAACCAGCTGGCCCCCACCCATGCACCAGGCCTCTTATCCTATCTAATAAAAGAGTATTATGCAGATTTACCATCTCTCCAACACACAAGATTGCTGCTCCCATGTTGTCAAAGATGGCCAGCAGGGGAGGGCAGTTAGGAGGGACCAGGCCTGCAAGGGAGGGCAGTTGTGGGCGATCGGGTCAGCAGGGGAGGGCAGTTGGGGGGACCCAGGCCTGCAGGGGAGAGCAGTTGGGGGGGACCAGGCCTGCAGGGGAGGGCAGTTAGGGGTGACCAGGCCTGCAGGAGAGGGCAGTTGGGGCAAAAAGGCTGGCAGGGGAGCAGTTAGGCATCAATCAGGCTGGCAGGGGAGTGGTTAGGGCAGGGGTCCTCAAACTTTTTAAATGGGGGGCCAGTTCACTGTCCCTCAAACCGTTGGAGGGCCGGACTATAGTTTAAAAAAAACTATGAACAAATTCCTATGCACACTGCACATATCTTATTTTGAAGTAAAAAAACAAAACGGCAGAAACACCCACATGTGGCCCATGGGCTGTAGTTTGAGGACGCCTGGGTTAGGGGGTGATCAGGCTGGCAGGCAGAAGTGGTTAGGGGCAATCAGGAAGGCAGGCGAGCAATTGGGAGCCAGCAGTCCTGGACTGTGAGTGGGATGTCCAACTGCCTGTTTAGATCCAATACCACCAGGATCGGGCCTAAACGGGCAGTCAGACATACCTCGAGGGGTTCCAGATTGGAGAGGGTGCAGGTTTGGCTGAGGGACGCACCCCACCTGTGCACAAATTTCGTGCACCGGGCCTGTAGTACATTATAAGCAAGAGTGAACTGTTTCTGTGTTAACCAATCTTTATATCAAAGGTTCTTATGCTTTGTTGTACATAAGGATCACCTGGGGGGTCTGTTAAAAATATAGATTCCTGGGCCCTGCTTCCGATCAAATCTGAACCAGCAGGCCTGGAGTGGGGAGTCAGAAGTCTGCATTTTTACACATTCACCCTAAGTGGTCCTGTGACAGGCGTACTAGAACCATATATAAAATAGAGCTAACAAGACATAAGCTCTAGCTTGTAAATCAGCTATCTTGCCAGTATTAGGAAGTCGTCAACTGAAAGGAAACTAATGACATGCTTCTTTTGGTTGTTTAAAGTAGAGCAGGTAAAATGTAAAATAGTGGTACTTGCCACTATCTAAAAAAAGAAAAAACAGACTTCTTGAATGGAGCAGAGTACAAGGTGATTGATTGTTTCTGGTACTTTGGAGAGAGACAGATTTTACTTTAGCAGAGCCAGCATTCTTATGTAATAGAGCTGGGTACATCATTAAACAATTAAAAGTTAAGGCCACCTATTAAATTTCTTTTTCATGAAAAACTTCGTTAGCCCCTCTGTTCTAGCATCCCTATGCCCCCTGGAGGACAGGATGGTCATTGGAAGGGATTCACTTAAGGGATTCAAAAAGAAATGCTAATTCAGTATACACTGAACTTAGTGATACACAATAGGTCACTCAGCTAACTAGTTTTAAAATAAATATTTATTGAGCAGCAAGGATATATACTAGTTCTTGGGTAGAATTTCAGAATGTTTTAATCAGAAAATGAAAGTAAAGTAACAACTTATTAATGAGGTAGGATAAAGAAATCTGTTCATTCTGGGGTCAAAAGGAGTGAAACTTTCATCAGTAGTGAAACTCACTGTAGTAAGTAGTTTGAGTACAAATAGTATTTTAAGGGTAGAAAGTAGGTCATGTATATGTTAAAAGATTTTGTATAAAAAATCAGTGCTAAAAAAAGAAAAGCAAGTAGATTGTAAAATGACCTTATATATGTTGAATTGGCAGTTTTCTCCTTTCAAATGTTTATTGCTATAAAATCTTTGAATGTACCGTATTTTCCAGCATATAAGTCAACTGGGCGTATAAGATTTTCCTGGGTTAAAAAGTCGTCTTATACGCCAGAAAATACGTTATTTCCTTCTTGGAGGTGAAGTGACTTGTGCTCAAAGCTGCATAGATATTTACTGTATTTTCCGGCCTATAAGACGACTTTTTGACCCAGGAAAATCTTATACGCCCAGTCGTCTTATATGCCGGAAAATACGGTACTTTTTGTAGCCATCTCAAAGTTCTCTTGTACGTAGATTTTCAGTTATATATTGAGTAAATGAAATTACTATGATTGCATATTTCAGAGATAAGGGATAGAGACAAAGTGGTCCAGGTTACTAGTATATTTACAGCATCAGTATTTCCCCTTCTCTTTTTTCAGCTTGTTGATGGTCACTTTGATACCAAGATTGGACACAAAGTAGAGAGTGAGAGTTATCGAAAGATTGCAAACAGCATTGGGTGCTCAACCAACAACATCTTGTTTCTGACAGACGTTACTCTAGGTGAGGAATCTGACTTCTTACTCCAGGATGGGAGCTGAGCTCAGCACTGCAAGCACATTGCCTCTTTAAAGAAAGTTTATGTATGGACCTTTGAAAAATGAAAGTTTTATAAAAAGAAACAGTGAACCAGCCAACTCACCTTTCTCTCCATTTACCCATCCTTGGGAGTTGTGTGTGGGGAAGTGGCATTAGAAAGACTTAATTTCTCTCATTTTAACTCCTTATCCATGGTTGCCTACCCACCCCTCTGTACTTACATAGGTGAAATGGGAAAATAAGAAAGGATGACTTACAGGGTATCATTGTGGAAATGAGCATGCAGGCAAGAATATGATGGTAGGTACATGGCTAGGTAAGGACAATAAAGTCACAGTGCATCTGCATCGAACATATTTAACAGCAGTGAGATCACATATACACACTCAACCAATAAAAGAAAAAGAGAACTCTAGTTTGAGTGACTTTGCCTTCTAGTCATTCGATTGGTGCCCTGCCCTGGCGTAACTAGGATCCTCATCCCCACCTTCCCGAGGACCGTCTCAGACCCCCAGGCCTTCAAGATTCACCTGTTTAAAGAAAGCATCTTTACCCAGCCTGGCCCACTTTATTTTAAACTAGGGGCCCAGTGCACAAATTTGTGCACCTTAAAAGGAACTGTGGGCCACAAAGCTGCGGTGGGCACAGGGGCGGGTCTCAGCCCATCATCCGCAACCCCGCCCAGCCCCTCCCACCGCGGCCCCCAGTCCGTGTCTGCCAGCAGCCACGCTCCTGCCACTGCCGCTCCCACACGCTGATAGCACCAGCCATGCTTTCACCCGCTGACGGCGCAGAGCAATTGGGGCCAGCACCAGCAGCGGGTGCGAGCGGTGGCTGCTGCCCCGAGTGCTCCTAAGGAGCAGGGGGAGGTGGAGAAGCTCTCAGGGGTGATTGAGGCTGGCAGCGGGTAGGAGCGGTGGCTCTGGCACCAGCTGCAGGTGGGAGCAGTGTCACTGCCAACAGTGGGTGCGAGCAGCGGCTCCAGCAGCAGCTGCAAGCGTTCAGCGGGACTGCAGCATGTGGGAGCAAAGAATTTTCAGTAACCACCAGAGGCTCGTCTTGATGACACTGACCGGCGCCCTGCCTTGGTCTGGTACCCCCACTCACCTGCTCCACCATCCTGCCACAGCCGATGCCCACCATGTTTTGCACTCTGCCACCTGCTGCCGACACCTGTATTGTTCCATGTGTGCACCCTAGTGGTCAGCACATGTTATAGCGACCGGTTGTTCGGTTGTTCCACTGTTCGGTCTATTTGCATATTAGGGTTAGATAGATAGATAGTTAGATAGATATAGATAGATAGATAGATAGATAGTACATTAGCAGATGCATTATTACTTTAAGGTTTGAATGCACAAAACAATGTATACTGTTCTTCATTGGCAATTCAAGTGATTTCAGGAGTAGTTTTGACCAAATGTAAAATATGTATTCAAGTATCTGTATAAGACTGTGAGTCCTCTATGAAATTATAGAGGGAAATGGTAGCCAATAAGGAAACAGGTAGCAGCAGGCAAGGGGGAGGGGGCCGGTATCCCTGCCATTCTTACTTGAAAGCTCCTGGTTGGTGAGGCTTTCTCACACTCCCCAGCCTGTCCCTAGCCCTGGCCCGTGATTTTTGTGGTTATTTGTGAAAAGCCACGGCCAGCGTGGCTTTAGGGTTCAAAGGCTTGGAGAAAGAGCCGACGGGCAAATTTAAACACAAGAAATAATAATTTTGAAATTATGGGGCGAAACCAGGGAAAACTTAACTGTAGTAGTCAAGTTCCACTGAGTCTCCATTCCCAGCTGCTTTTATTTACTAGAATACACAATTGACTTTTAGGAATGCAAACACATATCAGTGGTAATGTTTAGTAAGCAGTAAGATTATCAGGTTGTGAGGAGTTTGCTTTAGGCCATTGAGTCGGCAGTAGGTAATAAAATGCAAATAATCACCGTGTGAATATCAAAGAACCTTCTGATGGACTTCTCACCTTTATATTAGTTACTGTTGATCTTGGTTTCCAGCAGTTATTCTCCTTAGAGTCGTACCTCTCCCCAGGGGCTACCTTAGTTGTGTTTATAATCGCACTCGTATTTGAAGGTAGTTCTATATATTTATGTTTCTTCCACTCACCTTGGGTTGTAAGTTTCATCCTCTGTTTACCCCAGAGCAGGGCTTTGTGCATTGTGCAGCTGCTCCAGCACCCCGTCTGCTGCTGGAGAAGGCGGTTGGGGGAGAGGCAGAGGGCAGGGGGATGCTCTCTTGCCTAGTCAGCTCCACGTGGCGCCTGGGCCCCTTGGGGGCAGTTTCAGCACCTAGAGGCAATATTCCTCCCTTCAGCCCTGTCTGTTGTCTCAGAACTAAAGCCACCCAATCACTAGGACTTTCAGAGATGGGGCCCAAAGCCAAATCAAGGCTGCTGGCAAGGGCATCTTACCTGTGGTAGTGTGTATATTTTTTCTACTGCTGACCCTTGACCTTTGGTCTCTTGTGTTAGGGAAGAGTTGTAGGTATATAATAACATGGACTAATTTTGGAAACAATCTTAACCAGCGTAAATTATCTAGAATCTAGATGCCTTCAAGAAGCTAAAATATGTTTTTTGGAAAAAGGGGTAAAACAGGCTTAATTTCACCTGACATACCAAAGATACTCAGTAATTGTTAGTACCTTTGTTAAATTTCACACCTTGGTGCATCTAGACTGGAATTTTTTACCTAGTTAGACAGTATTTAGTGGTGATCAGGTGCTGTCCTGGCTTGGCTCAGCTTCAGAGTAGAAGGGTTTCTACAAATGGTGTCTCATTTTCCCACATCTTGGAAAGCTTTACATTTGGCATCAAGTGAGACAACAGATGCGCGGACACACTGCTTTAGGGTTCATGGTGTAACTAGGTAGCCAGGCCACTTAAATGTGCCATCAACAAACATTTCACCTGGTCTTTACTTTGAACTGTAAATGTTTGCCTATCAAACATTTTACTGCTTCAGAGCTACAATATACTCTCTTCTTTGAATGATTTTTGGGAGCTTTGAGTGGTGGGGTAGGGAGGTCACTTTGTTGTCCATATAGGTTAGGGATGCGCCAGCAGTTTCTGTGAGGTTTGATAATTTTACTCCTATGGAAAGAAGACAGGCCTTGTCCTGGTGTGCCAGGGTTTTTTCCCAGCCTTACAAAGGGTTCAGCATTCTGGAGAAAGGGCTGCACGTAGATGATTAAGAAGGAGTCCAGAGTCCGTGGACGAAAGATAGTTTTGAAAGGCATTGAGGGTCAGAGGAGCTTCCAGCTGAAGGAGCTAGAAGGTTCTCCTTGCCCAAGGACCCGTGCTTTTATTAAACACAGTTTGTCCCAAGGCAAGGTGGAAATATACACTTCAAAGGGTACGGTATCAAAGGGTGTACAGAAACATTGTCAGTTTGGGAAATAGCCTACAGCTGTTGAGGTGTTTGGCCAACAGAAGGCAATAAAATGCCTTGAGCTGTCTGGCAGTTAACAAACATCCTATTCAGGTTTGGGGGAAATGCCATTTAGCCGTTTTCAACAGGTAAATTACATATGTAGCTCACCCTTGTTGAGCCCACCAAGTCCCATCAACCTTTTAATGGAACTCTTGTAATTATTACATGCTGGAATTGGTTCCCAGCACTTGTGAAGTTTGGTTTAATCTGTGAATTGCTATTCTTTAATCATTCACATAAAGGGGGCTGTTGAAGATGAAAATCTGTGGTTTGCCCTATATTTAATTTCCTTAGCACTTTGAATGGTTAAGTTTCTGCAGGCTTAGAATTAGGGATCTGATTTGTGGCTGGGGCTCTACATAAAGTCAGCCTGTCCCAAACATTCTGTGATCCCCAGACCCAATGTTTCTCTCCTATCCTCCACCTTTTGGTTCCTATTAATAATTACAATCCCTGCCCTAAGGTCACTTACAGTTTTTCATAGTCTCGTCTTCAGCTACATTTTTTTGTCTAGTTGCCATCGTAGTACATCTATAATTTCAGGTCTTCCTTTTTCCCTTAAGCCATTTCCTTTCTTTAGGGTTCAGTCCCAAAAATTATTCTTATTCTTTTTACAGACAAGAGATGATCCCCAGGTTGGCCTCACAATGAAATTGATTCCCTCTCAGTCCTCCACAAAGAGGTTTTATTCCTGCCCCTAGACTTCTGCCAGCCCCACACCCGGTAGTAGGGCCAGAACTGGGCCCATCTGTAGCTGGGATGGGGCCAGGCAGCTGGCTGCCTGCCTCACTCTTGTCTATTATCTCTGATCCTGTGTTTTGGTATCACATGCCCAGTCTTTTATTGCCAAGGCAGAGTGGTGGACTAAGTGATATCCCAAATAATACCCAAGCATAAAAGAGAACTGAGCCCTGGCCTGTGTTTCTCAGTGGTTAGAGCGCCAGCCTGTGCACAGAAAGGTTGCAGATTTGATTCCCAGTCAAGGGCGTGTACCAGGGTTTCAGGTTCAATCCCCCGCCCTAGTTGGAGCATGTGTAGGAGGCAGTTAATTGATGTGTCTCTCACACATCAATGTTTCTCTCTCTCTTTCTCTTTCTCTCCCTCTCTCCGTCCCTCCTTCCCTCTCCTTCTCTCTCTTTTCCACTCTCTAAAAAAAGAGAGAGAACTGAGGGACTTTTTTGAGGAAAGGAAAGAGGTCAAGTATTAGTGTCTCAATATTGTATGACTAGAGCAAATAGATGCTTAGGAACAGAACTTGCCCCATGGTGATGTAGGTAAAGACACTGAATGTGGAACAATTAGCTAGTGTCAGGTCTCACGTGGATCATGGATCATGGATCATGATGGCTCAGCTTGGTGGAGATCCCAGATTGCTAGTTAGGAAAAAAGCTTGGCTTGAGGCATTCAGGCTGGGAACTGGCGGGGAGTAGGAGGGAGCTGCTGCTTCTGCTGGGATGAATGACATCTGTAGAGTTTACCTGAGGAGAAAATTGTTTAGCATTTTTTTTTTCCTTGGGGAGGGGACAGCCCTTTCATAGGAAGAGGAGAAAGACACTTGAGGCAGGTAAGAGGAAGAGACAGCTTGTCCCACTTCTCTCGCTTGGATCTTATCTCTCAACACCACTGCCCTTTTATCCATTCAGATGTTGCAACTGTTTTCCAAAGATAAACAACTGAGGTGTTTTTTAATTCTCACACAAGGACATGCTTATGTGTGTGTGTATGTGTTTGCGTGTGTATTTTTAAATTGATTTTAGAGAGAGAGGAAGGAAGAGAAGCATTGATGTGAGAGAGAAACATCAATTAATCGCCCTCCCCCGTAGACACCCCGACCTGGGATTGAATCTGCAGCCTAGCTATGTGCCCTGACCAGGAATCAAACCTGCAGTCTTTTGGTGTACGGGACAACACTCCAATCAACTGAGCCACCCGGCCAGGGCCCACTGAGGTTTTTTATACCAAATCTATTTCTTTGATCTCTTTGGTAACCCAATTATTGTTTAATAGCATGCTATTTAGCCTCCAGGTGTTTGATTTTTTTAAATTGTTTTTATTGTAGTTGATTTCTAGTTTTATTCATTGTGATCTGAGAAGATGCTTGATATGATTTCTGTATTCTTGAATTTGAAGAGACTTTGCCTGTGTCCCAATATGTAGTCTGTCTTTGAAAATGACCCATGTGCACTTGAGAAGAATGTATATTCTGTGGCTTTGGGATGAAATGTTCTGAAGATGTCAATTCCATCTGATCTAGTGAGTCATTTAAGATTGATGTTTCTTTGCTGATTTTTTGTTTAGAGGATTTGTCCAGTAGTATTAGTGGGGTATTAAAGTCCCCTACCATGATTGTATTTGCTGTCAATCTCTCCCTTGATATCCTCCAAATGTTTTTTTATATATTTGGGTGCTCCTGTATTGGGTGCATATATATGTTTACCAGAGTTATATTCTCTTATTGAATTGCTCCCTTTAGTATTATGAAGTGGCCTTCCTTATCTCTTGTTATGGCCTTCACTTTGAGGTCTATTTTGTCATATATAAGTATTGCTACCCCAACTTTTTTTTTTTTTTCATTTCCATTCGCCTGAAAAACCTTTTTCCATCCTTTCACCATCAGTCTGTGTGAGTCCTTTGTTTTGAGGTGGGTTTCCTGTAGACAGCAGATATATGGGTCATGTTTTCTTATCCACTCAGCTACCCTATGTCTTTTGATTGGGGCATTTAATCCATTTACATTTAAAGTGATTATTGATAGGTACTTGTTTGTCACCATTTTTATTCTTTATGCCTGTGTTCCTTCTTCTTTTCCTATTTCTTCTTTTTACAGCAGACCCTTTAGCATATCTTGCATTGCTGGTTTGGTGGTAATAAACTCCCTTAGTCCTTTTTTTGTCTGTGAAGCTCCTGATTTCACCCTCAATTTTGATTGATAGCCTTGCTGGGTACAGTATTATTGGATTCAGACCCTTGCTTTGCATGACTTTGTATATTTCATTCCATTCCCTTCTGGCCTGATGTGTTTCTGTTGAGAAATCAGTCAATAGTCTGATGGGAGAGCCTTTGTAGGTAACTTTCTGTCTCTCTGGCAGCCTTTACTTTGTCGTTGGTGTTTGCCAATTTAATTATTATGTGTCTTGGTGTCTGTCTTTTGGAATTCATCTTGTTTGGGACTCTGTGCGCTTCTTGGACTTGTATGAGTTTTTTCTTCCCGATATCAGGAAAGTTTTCTGTCATTATTTCTTCAAATAGGTTTTCTATTCCTTGCTCAGTTTCCTCTCCTTCTGGCACCCATGTTTTGCGGATGTTGTTTTGTTTTGTGTTCTCCCAAAGTTCCCTTAGGCCAGTGGTTGGCAAACCGCAGCTGGACTAAATGTTACTGTGTAGTTGGAAGCTGTGAGGATTAGGCAGTTGTGGCATATTGTGTGCAAAGATGTAAAGGGTAGTATATGACAGTGGTCGGCAAACTCATTAGTCAACAGACCACTGCCTTATGCTCTCCTTCTGTTTAGTTTTTTTTTCTAGATGCTGCTCTCCTTGGTTATTTTTTTCCTATCTTGTCTTCTAGCTCACTGATGCAGTCCTCTGCTTCTTCTAGTCTACTGTTGATGCTTTCTATTGAGTTCTTTATTGCAGCGATGTCATTTTTCTTCTTGGTTCTTCATTTCCTCTTGGTTCCTACACATATTGTTGAATTTGTCTTCTATCCTTTTCAGCAACCTTATGACCATTGCTCTGGATTCTTTCTGTCATATTGCTTGCCTCCATTTCATTTACTTCCTTTTCTGGTGATTCCTCTTTTTCTTTTGTATGCGGACTGTTTCTTTGTCTCCCCATGATTGCTCCTCTCTGGATGTCTGGTTATGTAACTCTCTCTCTCCTGCATTGACTTAAAGGCACAAAATACAACATGACAAGCCACAACACACAGGGCACCAAACACAAATGTATTCATAATACTAATACCCCCAAATAAAGGTGACTACCAGAGAAAAGAGAATTAACGAATAGAAAAGAGTGCAAAAATGACATTGAGAAAAGGACAAAATGTAAGAGAAAAGAAAGAGAAGAAAAAAGAAGGAGAAAAAATATTTGTATATGGGGAGAAAACTCAATAAAACAACAACTAATCCAAAAAAACGCAAATAACAAACACCCAGATGAATCTGAGGAGGCAGAGCTTTCTCTAGGTGATATCTGACCTTTCCGTCCTCGGATTGCCTCATTTTCTGTGTTTAATTTGCCTATTCTGGGTGGGTGTTGTTCGATTCAGCTGTTCCTTCTATCTGCTCTGTGAAAAGGCGCAGGGCCCATCCGCATTTTCTGCACCACTTTGTCTCCCCCTGAACAGACCTCCCAGGCACCCGCGGTTGGGGAGGCTGGAGTTCCAGCGTTCGTGGGTTCACAGCTGAGGTAGCTGGTCCCTGGCCGTTGTGGCAGTAGGGTCCCGGGAGATATCCGAGGTCTCCCTGGTTGAAGGTAAGGCTAGGGTTCTGATCACAGTCGGTCTCCCGATCACAGCTAGTCTCCCTTCAACATGGCGTGGCCTCTGCGGCAGAGCCGGCCGCTCCAGGAGAGATTTCAGCGTCAGTAGAGGCTGCCCAGTCAAGGGGGGCCAGTCCGCCAGTTCCCAACAGTCCTTTGGAATATAGCTGTCCCTCACTCACAAGTGCAGTCACTCCCCGCACATCCACACACTCTCCTTTCGTTCTCTCACTCACTATCTTTCAGTCTGCGGTCCCGTCATCAGCCATCTTGGATCCTGTATACCAAATCTAAATTTCATACAGCATGTTTCAGATTATTCCCCAGTTTTGCTCTGTCTATCCAAGTATGCCCCATCTTTCTGACCTTGGTCCTACCTCCCACCCTGACTTGCTCCATTCTTCCAATATTTACACATGTATTATGTTTGCCTACAGTGCCTCCTGCCTTGAATGCCTCTTCTTTTGCCAACTTTGTTTTCTTCAACTTTTTGATCAAAACTCACCCTCTACAGAGGCATCATTTGTTAAATTGCAAGTCCTAATTCAGTAGTTCCATGTTGGGGACCTGAGATTCCAGGTGATTCCCACACTGCTGGTCCATGGACCGCACTCGAGTAGTAGCACTGGAGACCAGGAGCCGGCACACTTATTCTGGACAGGGCCAGGTAGAACATACGTTAGGCTTTGCAGGACACTCAGCCTCTGTTTACAAAAACAAGTGGCAGGCCATGTTTAACTTGCTGACCCTTGTTCTCGAGCACAGACCACAGAGTCAGAGTAACAATTTCAAACTTCAGTTCTACCTTCCTAGCTCTCAGTTTCCATATCTGTAGAAAGGGGTTAGTAATACTCACGACCTCAAGGTTGTTGTAAAGATTTAGATGAGAATGGAGCTCCATGAAGGTGGGAGCCTTGTTTTGTTCTCTGTTTCTAGAACAGGACCTGGTAGGTACTAAATTAATACATTAGCTGTTATCTTTCAGATGGAAGAAACAAGACGAAGAGATATGTAACCCAAGGCATTTTGGAGATATTTCCTGCAATGTCTAGTTTTGTTTACTAATCCTGTTCTTATTTCTACCCACTATGCAGTCACAGATCACAATCTATTGAGGGAGGAGAGTGACAACAGATAATAACTGTCACCTCATGTTGTTGCAATAGAGCTAAATACAGGGTGTTGAAGGAACACATAGGTTGCTCTTAATAGCGCTTCTGGAAGATGAGATATTTAAATTGAATTCTAAAGACTAGGAATTTGCCAGGCAAAAAAGATGGGTATTCTAGTCAGGAGTTGTGATACGTTTGGGCTCTGGTGGTGAGAGCAGGGATTTCAGCCTTATTAGTCCTAGGATTCTGTTTTTCTCATTTCTTCTTAATTGGTATTTTCCCTGACAGGCTGCCCTTTGGGGATACAGCTCAGTTCTCTGTAGAACTAATGGGGGGGGAATGGAACAAAGGTGTGGACAGAACATGGCTCTGTCCTTCTGTATTCACATGGACTTAATAAAACTCAGAGGTCTGGATAGTTGCCATTGTAGCCTGTCATGTAGAATTATATTAAGAATTTTTATTACAGAAAAATTAAAATGATGTAAAAGAGAATAATATAGTCAGCACCTATGTGCCCCCTTCTAGCTTCAAACGTTATCAGATCAGGGTCAAACTTGTTTTTTACATTCCCATATCACCCTGATTACTTTGAAGCAAATCTCAGATCATATTTTTAAGTTTCTGGCATTCATTTTGATTTTCACAGAGGCCAGTGCTGCTGAGGACGCAGATGTACATGTAGCTGTGGTGGTGAGACCTGGCAATGCAGGACTAACAGACGATGAAAAGACGTACTACAGCCTCATTACGTCCTTCAGTGACCTGTACCTGCCTTCCTCCACCTAGAGGATTTCCGAGGAAGACCAGCTGTCTCCACAGAGTCACCCCTGTAGTCTAGTTTTTTTCTAGTGGTACAAGTAACTTACTTTAAACGTACATATAAACACACGTATGTATGCATGCAAGTATATATGTGTGTGTTCAAATTACCTTCATAGGCACAGAAGTTGTGGGGAAATCTCAGTTCAATGAAAAGGAAACTAATTTAAAGATGCTTTTTATGTAGAAATGGTTTGAAACCGCAACTCTCACCCTTATTGAGGGTAAAATGTAGTTGATAGAAGAAATTACTACAATACAGATCTAATGTGTTATGGTTATCATATTGTGGACCAAAATGGAAAGATAGGTTTGAGAAGTTATTCAGAAGCCTTGGTATTTTAAAAACTGGAAATATTTTCAAGACTTATTCCTAATAGTAATTCATCCTCCCCTTTTAATTATGAGTTAGAAAATTATTAGCAGCTGAATTTCAAAATATTAGCTTCCTTACCTACAGAAGATAAAGTTATTTATTTCTGCTTCAAAGACAAAATTGGGAAAGGAAGCTATTTGAGTCCTGATCAATCAAACATCTATTACTTAACAAACTTGCTAATCATTGTGGCACCCCCAGCAAGTAGTTGCTTTATCAGTGAAAAAGGTGCACTGATGTAACAGGTAAAATGACAAAATAGTTCTAGTCCTACCAGTAGTTATCACTAGATTTTATAGTTGCCCTTCTAACTCCTTCTTAGCATGGTTTGAGACTATATCTTACTGCTGTTTACTATTTAAAAAAAAAAAGTTTACTGAAATCAGTTTATAAGAATTAGAAGAGCCCTACTATGTACTATTTTCCTCGAAATAAATGTGAAAAATGTTAATTTTATAACTGCATTATTTATCCTGGTTCAGTCCTAATGGGATGTCATGTTAATTTCACATTGTGATTAATAAAAACATGTTTTCTTCCGCTCAGTTCTCCCTGAACTACACCACATATTGCCATAATCAAAAGAGAAACTATAGAGATTTAGAAAAATAAGAATTTCATTTTAGTTTTTGCTTTATCATGTGTGTTTTAATGGAATGCCATTGGAAATCATTGACTGTGAGTTATGTATACATATATGGTTAACCTCATTGGTTATTTTATTTGGATAGTAAGCATTCAAGATATGAGTGGGTTTCTTAGGTTTTTGAGACTCTTATATTTGAGGTACCTAGGATAATGCTTGAAGGAGGCAGTTATTCTCTCCTAAGTAATCAAGAAAAACTAATGAATGATTTTTGGGAGTGCTCTGAATAAGGAAGAGGAAGTAACCTTGCCAATATGAGAGAATAGGGACTATAAAAGATTTTATGTTGATAATTTTTATCTTCTAGTAGCTAATTAAGAAATCTAATGATTATGGAAATACAGAAGAGTAGTAAAAGGGAAATGAATTTAAGTAAATCTTAGAAATATGAGTAAGTTGTAAATGATGGTAAGACCACAAATGTTAATAAAGGTTGAACTTCATACAATTTCTGAAAAAGCTCACGAAAAGATAACAGAAAAGGTATCTTTTACTGAAAATAAAGGAATAATTGGAAAAGTAAGGAAGAAATGAGAGAAAATTATACATCAGGACCTGGACTGGAAATGAGTTTAAGGGAAACAAATTTAAATATCTGACCAATGGAGAATTGAGGTGGAGAAGTGTCTTAGTGGACTCAGATTGCTATAGCAAAGTATCAGAGACAGGGTAGCTTATAAACAACAAAATTTTATTTCTTTTTTTTTTTAAATATACTTTTATTGATTTCAAAGAGGAAGGAAGATGGAGAAAGAGAAACATCAATGATGAGAGAGACTCATTGATTGGCTGCCTCCTGCACACCCCCCAATGGGGACCGAGCCCACAACCCAGGCATGTGCCCCTGACCAGAATCGAACCCAGGACCCCTCAGTTCACAAGCCAATGTTCTATCCACTGAGCCAAACCAGCTGGGACTGAAATTTTATTTTTTACAGTTCTGCAGGCTGGATTCAAGATCATGCTGCTGGCACATTTAATGATAAGAGCCGTTTCCTCAGACCAGTTTTCTCTTTGTAACTTCACGTGGTAGAAGGGATGAAAGCTTACTTGGGCTTCTTTTTATAAGGGCACTAATGCCTTCACGAGGGCTCTGCCAAGGCCTCCCAAAGTCCCACTTCCAAATACATAAGCCTGTGTGTTGGGGGGACACAAACATTTGGTCTACAGCAGCAGTCACTTTCCATGGTAAGGGTACCAGAAAAACTAGTTTATATTGAATAATTGATGATGGAAATAGATAAAAAAGTAAGAGAAAGTTGCAATATCAAATTCCATTTGTCAAAGAGGTGTGTGAAAGGAAGAGGGAAAGGTGAGGGGACTATTTCTTAGATCCTAAGAAACTCATTTACAATATGATAGGAAAGGGTCTTTGGAAGACTCTTGAGTTGTAAAGGAGACTGGTCATGAAGGAAGAAAATGCCTATAAAGTGGGTTGTGAGCTAGGAGGTAAATCCAGATAAATTTGTGGTCCTGAGTAAGGTAAGGAGGAAAAATCTCACCTGTAATTTCCAAAAAAGGACAAAGGCAGTAAATTTTCTCATCATCCTGTTTGCAGAGCATACAGGGAACAAAGGCCTCTTGAAGTTGTGGCCCTTATCATTTCCCTTTGTTAATCCAGATCTACCTCAAATGTGCTCTTTCCCGCAATAGCACTGATTTCCAAGCTTGAGTCAAAACCCAAGTTGGTTTCTTAGAAGAGAAGCCTCAGTCAAAGGGGCTTCTCTAATCTTACCAGCAGTTCTGGAGTAGCAGAGCTTTCTGTTTGGCCTTCTGGGAGGCTGGGCCTTTGTTGCTAAGCTTAACTGGTGTCCACTTTAGAGTTTCTAAAGGAAAGGAAGGTAAAGAACCATTGGTCTAGACAGGTGCACAGCAGCCTTTACCCAGCAGATGGTGCTGTTTCTCCAGAGACCTTCTCAAGTGTGAGGCCACCAGATACAGGGATGGAGCTAACGTAGTTCATTTATCCTTAAAAGGCAATCACATGATATTTTAGGAGTCAGAGCAATTTGGAAAAACAGGCAGTAATACAGAATGAAATTCACCCACTAATATGCCTCTTCCCCCTTCTCCTCTAAGTCACATTTTCTTAAAAAGTGATTTTTGGCCCTGGCTGGTTTGACTCAGTGGTTAGAGCAGGTGTCCTCAAACTACAGCCCGCGGGCCACATGTGGGTGTTTTTGCCGTTTTGTTTTTTTACTTCAAAATAAGATATGTGCAGTGTGCATAGGAATTTGTTCTTTTTTTTTTTAACTATAGTCCGGCCCTCCAACGGTCTGAGGGACAGTGAACTGGCCCCCTGTTTAAAAAGTTTGAGGACCCCTGGGTTAGAGGGTCAGCCTGCAGACTAAAGGGTCATGGGTTCAATTCCTGGTCAAGGGCACATACCTTGATTGCAGGTCCAATCCCTGGCCCCAGTCAGGGTGCGTGCAGGAGGCAACCAATCAATGTGTCTCTCTCACATAAGTTTTTCTCTCTTGCTCCTCTCTTTCCTTCCCTCTACTCTCTTTAAAAGCATCAATGGAAAAAGTATCCTCAGGTGAGAATGTAAAAAAAAAAATAAAATAAAAGATTTTTGGAAAGCTAGTTTTTCTAGCTGAAGTGTAAAAAGGACTTGTTTTTAGGTGTTTAAACTTCCCACCAGAGCACAAAGTTGAATTAATATATGCCAACACAATTTATTACCCCACCACTCATTACCTGATGGCAAAATGCTATTATCTTAAACCTAATTTAAGAATAATTTGTAGTTTTTGCTAACACATTGGAGTAACTCTAATAGAAGTAGAATTCACCTTCCTTAAGATTTAACCCAAAGTGTTCATTCAAATATTAACTAAGCATCTACAGTATAATGTGCCCTGGATCTGCTGGGAAAATAGGATAGAGTGACTTTTTCTAGAGGGTTGCTAAGAAGGTAAGTAACATCTAATCTGAACGACATGAAAATGTAAGAAACAAGAAGGAAAAGCATTCCATGAAGATGGAAAGGCATAGAGTAAATATCTAGGTGCATATTCGGCATATTCCGTAATTGAGAGTAGGCCAGTGGCTGGATGCCATTAAAAAAAAGTGGGCAGAGCCAGATTGTTAGGACTTGACCATGATAAAGTTTGCTTTGTATTCCAAGTGTGGTGGGAAGCCACTGGAGAATCCTCCTATATAATAAAG
Organism: Eptesicus fuscus; assembly: GCF_027574615.1. NCBI lineage: Eukaryota > Metazoa > Chordata > Mammalia > Chiroptera > Vespertilionidae > Eptesicus > Eptesicus fuscus. The sequence goes on along the minus strand of NC_072474.1, from coordinate 64,249,978 downwards.
AGGTGATATGCAAATTGACCATCACTCCAACACAAGATGGCTGGCAAGGGAGGGCAGTTGTGGGCGATCAGGCCTGCAGAAGAGGGCAGTTAGGGGTGATGGGCCAGCAGAAGAGGGCAGTTGGGGGCAACCAGGCCTGCAGGGGAGGACAGTTGGGGGAGGACCCAGGCCTACAGGGGAGGGCAGTTTAGGGCAACCAGGCCTGCAGGGGAGGGCAGTTAGGGGCGACCAGGCCGGCAGGGGAGGGCAGTTAGGGCCAACCAGGCTGGCAGGGGAGGGCAGTTAGGGGCAACCAGGCCTGCAGGGGAGGGCAGTTAGGGGCAATCGGGTCGGCAGGGAGCAGTTAGGTGTTGATCAGGCTGGCAGGGGAGTAGTTAGGGGGTGATCAGGCTTGCAGGCAGGCGAGCGGTTGGGATCGGGCCTAAACAGGCAGTTGGACATCCCTCGAGGGGTCCCTGATTGGAGAGGGTGCAGGCTGGGCTGAGGGATACACTTTCCTCCTCCCCTTCCTCCTCTTATGCTCTGGGCCTCTAGTTTTAAACAGAAGATGACAGAACTTGATTTACATAAGGGAATTCTCCATTGGATGGAGAAAGCGTTATAGGCAGGTAAGAATAGATGTAGGAAAATCAGGAATATCAAGGTTTGAGTGCCAAGTCAGAAACCACTTTAGGTATCAAAGAAATTTATAACAAGGAGTGAGGTGTTGACAAAATCAATGAGAAGGACTAGAGTAGTAGTAGTAAGGGAGGCTGCCATTGGACTGTGGAGTTGAAGGACACCCTATCTCCACTTTAATCTTCATTATTTCCTTCTACTTGCTTTGGGTTTAGTTTGTCCTTTTTCTAGTTCTTTAAGGTGGAAGGTTATTGCTTTGAGATCTTTTTTATTTTAAATATGTTTTTATTGATTTTTGGGGAAAGAGGAAGGAAAAGGAAGAGAGAGGAGATAAAAACATCAATCGGCTGCCTCCTGCACAACCCCTACAAGGGATCAAGCTTGCAACCTGGGCATGTGCCCTGACCAGCAATCGAACTAGTGACCTCTTGGTGTATGGGTCGATACTCAACCACTGAGCCACAACTTTGTGGACAACTTTGAACTCTTTTAATGTAGTTTATTTATAGCTCCAAATTTCCCTCTGAGCACTACTTTCACTGCATCCCAGAGGTTTTGATATTTTGTGTTTTGTTTTCATTCATCTCAAAGTATTTTCTAATTTCCCTTGTGATTTCTTCTTTGACCCATTGGTTGTTGAGGAGTGTTTTGTTCAGTTTCCACATGTTTGTGAATTTCTAAATTTCTTTCTGTTACTGATTTCTAATTTCATTCTATTGTACTTGGAAAACATACTTAATGATTTTGATCTTTTGAAATTTATTGAGACTTGTTTTGTGGCCTAACATATGGTCTATGCTAGAGAATGTTCTTTGTGCACTGGAGAAGAATATGTATTCTGATGTTCTTGGGTGGAGTGTTCTATAGACATTTGCCAGGTCTAATTTATAGTGTTGAGTCTTCTATTTCCTTGTTGATATCTGTCTAGGTGTTTTATCCATTATCGAATGTGGAGTATTGAATTCTCCATCTATTATTTGTTGAACTATTTCTCCCTTCAATTCTGTTTTTTTTGTTTTGTTTTTTCTTCTCCTTTATTTGTTTGTTTGTTTTGGTACTCTATTTTAGGTATATACAGGGATAGGCAAATGTAGGTTTACAGTTGTGAGTATGCAAAACAGTTTATTCTTGTATTATTTTGTGTTGTTTTCCTTTACTTAAATCATTTTTTATTTTTCAATTACACTTGACATACAATATTATGTTAGTTTCAGGTGTACACCCACTCCAGTGATTAGACATTATATAACTAAGTCGGTCATCCCAATCTGACACCATACATTGTTATTAGGATATTATTAACTATATTCCCTATGCAGTATTTTACATCCCCATAACTATTCTGGAACAACCAACTTGTACTTCTTTTTTTTCTCCTTAATATATTTTTATTGATTTCAGTGAGGAAGGGAAAGAGAGAGAGAAACATCAATGATGAAAGAGAATCATTGATCAGCTGCCTTCTGCATGTCCCACACGGGATCGAGCCCACAACCTGGGCATGTGCCCTGACCAGGAATCAAACAGCGACCTCCTAGTTCATAGGTCAACGCTCAACCACTGAGCCATGCCTGCCAGGCTCTTGCTGCTATTAAGATTCTTTGTCTTTATTTTGGGACTTTAATTATGATGTGTCTTCATATGGGCCCCTTTGGGTTCACCTTGTTTGGGACTCTCTGTGATTCCTGGACTTGCATGTCTATTTCCTTCACCAGGTTAAGGAAGTTTTTTGTCATTATCTTTTTCAAATAGGTTTTCAATTTCCTGCTCTCTTCTCCTTCCGGCATCCCCATGATGCAAATGTCGTTATGCTTGAAGTTGTCCCAGAGGTTCCTTACACTACCCTTTTATTTATTTTTTAATTCTTCTTTTTTATTTCCCCTGTTCTGATTGGGTGTTTTTTGGGTTCTTAGTTTTTACTTCCTTATATTCCAAATTGCTGATTCGATGCTGGGCTTCATCTACTCTACCATTGATTCCCTGTAAATTATTCTTCATTTCAGTTAGTGTATTCTTCATTTCTGACTGGTTCTTTTTTATGGTGTTGAAGTTCTCACTAAGTTTATTGAGCATCCTTATAACCAATGTTTTGAATTCTGCATCAGGTAGATTGCTTGTCTCCTTTTTCTGGAATTTTGTTCTGTTCTTTCATTTGGGACATGTTTGTTAGTCTCTTCATTTTGGCAGTCTCTCTGTGTTTGTTTCTATGTATTAGGTAGAGCTGCTGCGACTCCCAGGCTTGGTAGAGTGGCCTAATGTAGTAGGTGTCCTATAGGGTCCAGTGACACAGCCTCCCCTTTCATCCAAGCTGGGCACTCCAGGTGCAACCCCTTGTGTAGGCTGTGTACATTCTCCTATGTAGTTTAGACTTGATTGCTGTTGGTACGTCAATGGGAGGGATTTAGCCCCAGGCCGATGAGCTACAAGGACTGCCATCCTGTCACTTGCTGTTGGGTACAGTTTGCAATTAGAAGATGGATAAGTTCTGGAGATCTCATGCACAGCATAGTGAATATAGTCAACACTGTGTATTACATACTTTAAACCTGATTTCTATATTTCTTTATATATTTTTTTGTTACTCAGTCCCCCATTACTGCCTTCTTTTGTGTTAGACATTTATTGTATATCATTTTAATTCTTTTGTTGCTTATTTCACTATATATTTTTGTTATTTTCCTAGTGGTTTCTCTGGGGATTATAATTAACATCTTAATTTCTTACAGGCTAGTTCTAATTAATAGTGCCTTAGTCTTAATAGAATATAAAACTTTGCTCCCCTGCTTATGTTTTTGTCACAAATTATGTCTTTATACATGTGTGCCCATCAACATAGATTAATAGTTATTGTTTTATGCAATTGTCTTTTAATTCAGGTAGAAGAAACAAAAGGAGTTGAAATAAGTACATTTATACTTCCTTTTAATATTTCCCTATTGTATTAGTTTCCTATAGCTGTGGAGTACCACAGACTGGATAGCTCATAGCAATGGAAATTTATTCTCTCATAGTTCTGGATGCCCAAGGTCTGAAATCCAGGCCTCAGCAGAGTTGGTTCCTTTGGAGGTCGTGAAGGAGAATCTTTCCCAAGCCTCCTGGCTCCTGGTGCCAGCTGCATCTTGGCTTGTAGAGGCATTACTCCACTTTCTGCCTCCATCTTCCTGTGCATCTTCCCTGAATGTGTGTCTTCACATGACTGTCTTCTTAGAAGCACCCTGGTGGTATTGTATTAGGGCCTTATCTCCTCCGGCATGCCTTCATCCGAACGAATTACATCTGTGATGATTCCATTGCCAAATAAAGCCTTACTCTGAGGTTCTGGGTGGGAGCTTAGGACTGCTCCAACTAAAGGAGGACAACAGAGGTGATGGTTTGTGACTTTCCAGGCGCAGTTAGGAAAGGATACAGCGTCTCTGTTCCTCTTTCAGGAGCTGAGGGTTAGACACTCGCTCTGGAAAGCCATCTACCGTGCTGTAAGAGAGCACAAAGTAGCCCAGGTGGAGAGGAACCAAGACCCCAAACTGACCGCCAGCCTCAATCTCCAGACCTATGAATAAACTTGCCTTCAGATACTTCCAGCCTCCGGCCCTCAAATCTTATACCTGAGACCTCAGACATCAAGGAGCAGAAATAGACTGTCTGAATTCCTGACGTATAGAATCTGTGCACATAATAAATAGTTCTATGCCGCTACATTTTGTGGTAATTTGTTAGGCAGCCACAGCAACCGGCACAGTCACCAAGTGAATCAAAGGCTACCAAGCAGTGGCTCGACCCTTTAATCCCTTTCAGCACAGCGAGGCTTTCAAAAGGCCTTTGCCAGAGTTTGCAATTAGGAGCAACAGATTGTCTCATTCTCTGTCCTTCCAAACAGTGACATCTGTCTTCCTAGACTTTGCAAGATTCCCCATCTTCCCAATCATCGAGGCTTAAAGCCTCAGAGCATCTGATTTTCCCTCCCCTTCACCCTCTACGGACACCCCTTCCTCACAAATTCGTGCTTTTCTTCCCATTCCTAACAGTCTGTGCTTGAAACTCAGGAGTTCATTATTAGCTACAAAATAAAGGCCATGGAATAGAAAATGACTACCAATAACAGGCTTAGTGTTTCTAGATGTCATACTGGAAAAGGGTAGTACTTAAAGCTTTCCAAGGGCAAGTGATGATAATGTTTATAGGTAAGATGTGGAAGTCCACTGTATTTTGAGAAAGCTGTCTGCCCCCTACTAGGGCAATGCAAATAGCAAATCACTGTCTAGTCTCTGGAGTACTTCGAGCACATGCATCGACTTTGTTCTGTGTTTAGTCATAGCCCTTGTCCTCCATTTCCTCTTAACTATCCTGGCTCCAAATCTAAATTTGGTTTACAAAAATCTACAGGTATTAGATGTTATCTTAATACTGACTGTTGAATAAATCTAGTTCTGCTTTCTACAGAAATGTTTATTCAACTGATTATATCTTTTTCTTTATCCTGACCTAAACAGCATTTACTGTAGGGAGAGTTTTTGATGAGTTAAATTTAAAAATGTGAGTTTAACTTACAGTGTCAGCTCAGCTTCTTAAAAACAAAATATATGCAGTTTTCCTCAGGTAAAGACCCAGTTATCCCCACTATTTTATTTTTGAAGCTACATCGGAGGAAATCAGGCACTGACACAGTTTGCACAAGGATTATTTCAGGTCCTAGTTAGACCTTGGGTACTTAACATATACTAGTTGCTGCCAATACTATAAGAAATAACTCTTTTTATAATCTAGAACTTACTCCTTAAGACACAGAAGGCTATTTGCTATGAGAGCAGGATGACAATTGCATCATCTGAAATCTGACATTACCATTGTTTCTGAAATGCCTTTTTTGAGCAGCTCATATTTAAGAGACCAGACCTTGAAAGAAAGAAGGAAAGAAAAAGGGGGATAGCTACTTGCTATTTATTTATTTTTAAAATATCAAACATTTAACTACTCTGGGAACCCTAATCAGTGTATGCCAGATGTTCAAGGCCACTCTGAGTGTGGGAATCCTAATCAGGATGTTCAAGGCCAAGTTGCCATAGGCAGGTGCAAGGATGCAGCAAGCTAAACACTGCACAAGCGTGCCGTTCTGTAACACAAAGGTTGAGGTCATTACTTGGCAAGAAGCCTCTTTTGTCTAAGTTAGTATAAAGTATATTACTGACCAGCTAGTGAGAAGCTGCTGTTATGTGAGGCCGGCTCCTGTATAGCTCCTATGTTGGGGGCTGCATTGTAGGAAAGATGTATTACTGACCAGCTGGTGCATGGCTTCTTGGTCAGACTGTTTTGTTAGCAATGGCTCCTGTGTTTGCTATTGTATTAGCAAGGGCTACTCTATGTTTACTACTGTGTTAGCAAGGACTACTTTGTGGACTTCCTTATTAGTAATGGCTACTTGGACCACAGTAAAGACTCTCTTATATACTTCTCATATCTTCTCCGTCGAATACCCAGTGTTCAAGGAGGTCCAGTCCCTGGCAGAGGGATTCAGTCCCAAAAGTTGGCAGGATAAAGGACTTGTACTCCACAATTGGCGCAGCAAGCAGATAATGAAGGAGAAACTTACTTCCCAACCAACAACTGCATGACATGGTAAACAAAAGTCCCTGTCCTCAAGGAAATGTGCATTTTAGGAATGAAGAGAATGAGATACGAGAGTAAAATGTGTTAGACTGTTACGGATGTTAGAATTTTAACTAATCACAGGACCATGTTTTTAAGCCACTATAGAGCAAAATAAAGCTGGAAAGAGCCATAGTGGTAGGGTGGGCTTTGAGGGGGTTACATTTTAGAGGTGAGGGAGGTCTCAGTGAGAAGGTAACATCTGGATATGTGAAGAAGGTGAGCAATTAAAATATCTCAGTGAGAAGGTAACATCTGGGTATGTGAAGAAGGTGAGCAATTAAGTACCTGAAGATGGTCCAGGCCAGAGGTTTCAGCAAGTGCAAAGATCCTGAGGCTAGAGTATGCCTGTCGGAGGAACACAAGGAAGCAGAGGGACTGGAACAGAGAGAATGAACAGTGGAGAGGCATGTCTGGTTGGGCCTTGCAGGGCGTTTCAGTGATTGGGGTTTTTCATCTGAGTATAAGAGTAGCCATTGGAGGGTTTTAATCAGAGGGGTGATCTAATTTAGCTTTTAACAAGATCATTTTGACTGCTGTGTTGAGGGCAGTGAAGGGAGCCAATAATGGAAGCTGATCAGTGTTTGTGAGCTATTGTAAAAGTCCAGGAGAGGGAAGTGATTTGGATAAGATGGTAGCAGTAGACAAATTTTAGAATAATTTTTAAAACCTTTTATTGATTTTATTTTTTTAAAAATATATTTCTTTATTGATTTCAGAGAGGAAGGGAGAAGGAGAGATAGAAACATCATTGATGAGAGAGAATCATTGATTTGCTGCCTCCTGCACGCCCCCCACCGGGGATCGAGCCCGCAACCCAGGCATATGCCCTTGGCCGGAATCGAACCTGGGACCCTTCAGTCCGCAGGCTGATGCTCTATCCACTGAGCCAAGCCGGCTAGGGCTCTTTTATTGATTTTAGAGAGAGAGGAAAGGAGAGAGAAACATCGATGTGAGAGAGAAAACATCAATTGGTTGCCTCCCATATGCACCCCCCGAACTGCAACCTAGGTATGTGCCCTGACCAGGATTCAAACCCGCCCCCTTTTTGGTGCACAGGACAAAGCTTCAACCAACTGAGCAACCTACTTGAGGCTAGGTATAATTTAAGATAAGCGCAAACTACATTTGCTGACAAATGTGGGATGTGTGAGAAATTAAAAAAAAAGAGAGAGAAGAAGGATTATTTCTCAAAGTTTTAGTCTGAGCAACTGATAGAGATGAGTGGTCCTTAACTTGGATGGGAAGAAATATTTTAAAGGTCTAAGATCAGGATGTGTTAAACGTGAGATGCCCTTCAAGTGGAGATGGCACAAAGGTAGTTGAATGTACAGGTCTGGCATTCAGGATAGAGGTCTGAGGTGGAGAAGTGGAGAGGGCAGTATTTAAAGCTAGAAGTCTGGATGAGGCTCCCAAAAGAGTGAGTGTAGATAGGAAGGAAGGGCTCTGAGGACTGAGTCTCAGGCACTCCAATATTAGGATGTCGGGGAGACAGCCTAGCAAAGGAGGTTGAGGAGGCAAATTAAGAGGGCACAGTGCTCTGGAAGACAAGTGAAGAAAATGTTTTAAGCAAGGTGATCAAATTGTCAAATGTTGCTTATGGGTCAGGATAAGGTATTGAAAGAACTAACCACTGCATATAACATTACAAGGTCTTTGGAGAACTTGAGTAAAGCAGTTCCAGTTAAGTGGTAGGTGCAAGAGCATGACTGGAGTGTGGTCAAGAGAGAATTAGGAGAGAGAGATGGGAGACGGAAAATAGGGACTTTTCCTTTTTTAAAGATGGAAGAAATAAAAGCATGCTCTATGCTGATAAAAAGATCTTTGCTTTTCCAGCGATGGACCTAGCCTAATGGTTCCCAACTTTTTTTTTGGCCATGCCCCACCTAAACATCTCTAAAATCCTGATGCGCACCCGCCCCCCCGACATATAATTCTTATTATTCAAAAACTGAACTCCTATTTTCGTGGAGGAAGCCTAAGAGGCCATTAACTTGGTCTCAAGAACCTTCCAAAGAACAAGCTTCCAAAGAGCATGGCGTCCATGAAAGAGAAAAGAATGAAAGGACAGTTGAAATACTGAGGAAGAAACTACTAAGAAATTGTTGAAAGAAAAATAATAATATGAAGTGATATGAAAAAATAGCAAATAAAGTTTCAAAACATAATAGAGAACTGAAATGCATAATATGTCACAATACATATTTATTTACTGTATAAGAGGCCCCTAAAACCATAAGAAATGCAAAAAATTCACTGTTAATAACTCATTCTCAAATTGCCCCCCTTAAAAATCAAATTGCCCCCCTGTGGGGCATGTGCCCCAGGTTGGGAACCACTCACCTAGCCTTTTCTCCCCAACTCCCTTTTTTAGGCTTCAAATTTGGATATTTGCTATTTCTTGGAACCCCAACTTTGAGGAGTGTTTTAATAGGACATCTGAACTCATATGGTGCTGAGGATTGTGAAAATAAACATTTCAGATGTGGAATTCTCTTCCTCCCCAACTGTTGGTTCCCACTACTTGGAGGAATATAACACATTTTAGATGTGGCCAAGGGTCCTTAGACTGAGTGGAATTACATTTCTCTAATTTAATTACTACTTGGATGGCTCTTCATACTTGTAATTTGGTGCTCTATCCCAACCCCACAGATAGCTACCTTCCTCAGTTTCTGCATGATGATGGGTTCTTTACCGATCTTCAAGGAATGGCAATGACCCATGAAGCCTGAAAAACTCACTGTGAACCCTGTGGTGGTCACTCGGCTGTTCACAAATATTTCTCCTATTCTGGGCAGATGGCAGGAGGGCCACAGATATGGCCATGTGATCTGCCCTGGCCAATGAAGTGTGAGCTAAGTGACGTTCCATTTCCCAGCAAAACCTTTAAGAACCAGCGAGCAGCCTGCCACATTTTCTAGGCTGTCAGCAATTATGGAAGCATGTATGAAATGAAGCCTCTATCTGCCAGGGCCTGAGCCATCGCCATGAGCAGAGCCCATTGCGAACCCTGGGTAGACTCTAGTATGAGAAATGAACTTTAATTTTATTAGCTTTTATCTTGGGATGGCAAAACTCAACTATTCTGACACAATGCCTAAGGACAAAAATAAAATGAACAGTGGTGTTCGGGCTCCATTACAACCAATAGATGACTCATTTCAGGGTATAAAGGTTTTACTTTCCCATACCAGGAGCAAAGAAAATTCAATAAATAACACAGGTCATAAAACTTTACCTCGCTGTCAGTTCTCCATTAAATAAAAAAACGATTGAACCTTTAAAATGTTAACATTAAAAAAAAATATTTCTCTCTTAACCAGGAGGGGAACGTTTTTCCTTTAGGAGGCTTAGCTAGACTACCAAAAGCATAGTCTAATGTATTTCAAACTTTGTTCTCTGGAGGCCATCTGTGTTAGATCCTCCAGGACTACTCATTCCAAAGGCAGAGTCCCGGGTCTTGGCTTCTTAGAAGAAAGCTGTGGCTCTTAACTTCCAGGAGGTAATTTTTATCTTTGTTTATGTGTGTGGTATAATACAAAAACATATTTGGTCTTTGTCCTCAGTTCCTGCTGCGGAGCTGCTAAGACTCATGGAATTTCCTGATAGGATGTGTTTTGTTATTCATAATGAGCCCTGGAGTTTATGCTAATGAGTGAGGCCTCTTAGGGTGGGGCTCCGAGATAGCCTTAGGATGGAGCTGGTAAACTGAAAGCCCAAGCGATTAGACCTCCTGATCAACCTCCAGGAACAGTGATCTATAAACTCTTGAACTGTGAGATTCGGAGAGCTTTTGGGTTGGTGAGCACATTGAAATGCTGGGAGGTTGGCATGCCCCCAAATCCCTCCTTCCCCCTTCTGGGCCCAATGGAAGTTAAGTGTTTTCTTGAGTTCTGTGAGCCATTCTAGCAAATTATCGAACTTAAGTGAAGGGAGTGGTGGGAACTACCCAACTTTATAACCAACTTGGATGGGAGTATGGGTGACCTGGGACCCAATACTAGCAGCTGGCATCTGAAGTGAGGGCAGCCTGGTGAATGCCTTAAACCATGGGGTCTAACAGTAACCTCGCGAGTTAGTGTCAGAAGTAAAGTGAATTATAGGACATCCAGTTGGTGTCCAGAAAATCAGAGGATTGGTTGTTGCTGTTGGAAAACACCCTAAAAATGTGTTACCAATATAACATGGAAGTTCATTTCCACATACTGTCTTATTGAGTTTACACGTGCTTCAATATTAGAGATAGTGTAAGAGACAAATCACAGTTCTGCATAAAAATTTTATTTAGTGGTCAGATCCCAACAAATAATGTCAGTCATTGCTTGGTTCTGCTAAAATGTGCTATATAAGATATGCTCATAAGAAAGTGTACAGTGCATCACCAAAAGCTGTTTAATTTGGATTGTATAGAGCAGTGATGGCGAACCTATGACACGCGTGTCAGCACTGACACGCGTAGCCATTTCTGATGACACGCGGCCGCATGCCGAGGATGAAACATTTGCTGCTCCTGAGGATGAAACATTTGCGACTAGAGTCTTGGAGTTAGTTTTTTCCTCAAAGTGACACACTACCCGAGTTATGCTCAGTTTTTTGGCGAAGTTTGACACACCAAGCTCAAAAGGTTGCCCATCACTGGAGAGTAACAGAGAACTTCATAAACCTTTGTTCTCTGATAAAATTTTTAAAATATAAAAATGAAAACAAAAAACCCAAAAGCAGTATTTCAAAATGATAAATGTCACCTTGGACTATTTACAGTAAGATACCGTTAGAATAGAATATTCTCTGCTTGATTATTTTCCTCACAAATTTTAAGTATTCTCACTCCTCCTATCATTCGCATCTTCCTAGAAATAGTCATCCTCCATTCTCTCGCTCGTCTTTGAGTCTTTCTCTGATACTTCTTTTTCCTACTCTTAAATGACCAATAATTCTGTTCAACAGACATTTATTGAGCACCCATTATGTGCCAGGCACTGTGTAGGAGGTGGAGATAAATACAGAGGTGAAAGGTCAGTGACACCCCCGCTCCTCAAGAAGCTGAGTTTAGGTTGAATTTAAAAAAAGAAATGTTTTCACATTGTATTCCACGAAATCCCAAGCCCCTATAAAGTAAATTTGGGGATTTCTTGAAACAAAGTGCACTCAGGGAGGGTCTGTCAACGTGGCCTACCTCCAATTCTATTCTTTTCTATGAAGCACAGCCTCAAAAGCCCAGGCGTGTAGATTGAGTTCCACACTCTTAGCAGGTGGGGCTACATGTCAGGCATTAGGGGACAGCTGTGCCAATTTGTAGGGGGGGGGGGAGTAATCTTTTAATTGGCTTCTACAAATTCCGAATCTGAAAAGCCCTTCACCACCACCCCCAATACAAAATTTGACCCATAGACACATAGGAAGCAGCTCTCCCCTGACCTGGACTTGCAACAAGATGCTGGAAAACTCCTGTCTTTCATAAATGGCCAGCGGGAGCTCTTTCATGACCTCCACACGTTTCTTTGTGCTTTTCTGTGAACATGTTCTTAGCTTCAAACATAAAAGCAGCACATTAAGCCTACAGGTCACCTTTTTGGGGGGTTTTCTTTTATCATGATTGAAACCAAAACAAGCTCATCTCTTGCATCTGGCCTACATCTTTGTCCATGAAGCCTCGAGAGACCCTTGGTGGTTATTTTTAAAAAAGAAGGCAAGCCATGAACTAGAAAACAAAAAGGATAGACAGCATACTCTAGAAGCAACAGGGAAAGCACACCCTCACTGCCCCATCCTGTTCCATGCCGAGCAGACCACACACGTTCACATTTGGAAATATTTCTTGGTCACAGTAAAGTCCGAATCACGACGGCGGGCTTCACTCTCCCAGTTCGTAGCGTATTCCTCTTTCACGGAATCCTCACAGCCAACCACTGAACAGTGATGGAGTTTTTGTGGGAAAGTTATATCCTCACAGGTTACCCAGGGTCAATCTCTGTACAGCTTCCATCCATTTAGATGACACACTATACATTCACGAGTATTAGTGCCAGGTTCAGAACTTCCTCAGGAGCTGGTTCCAAGCCCTTGGGATCTGAAGGCAACTTCGGGAGTTGGCATTATTCCCATGATACATTTGGCCTGCTCTACCCTATGGTAGGGTGATCGCAATGTGTGAAACGTGAAGAGAATGAAGAGCAGGGAGTACTGGGAGAGAGGGAAAGTATTGGTGATCATACACAAACTTCTTGCTCTGTCGTGCATATATTTTCAGTGTAACAGCGTGTGTTTTGACATGTAAGGGCTTGTGCTTTTTTTGTTACAGAAATAACTCGCCCCGAAAAACTCATTTGGCAAACGTGTGTGTGTGTGTGTGTGTGTGTGTGTGTGTGTGTGTAAACTGTGTCATGAGGTTATGTGTCAAGTCCAGTGGGTGTGCCCTCCTGGCCCCTCCCCCACTGTCACACCCAGCTCACCAGCAAGGAAAAACTGATAGGTTACACCTGGTCAGTTTGATATTCAGAAGCTTCGGACAGGCTTTCTGAGAAGCTTAGGAAATTCTCCTGGTGCTCAGAACAAACAATCTCGTAACGGTAATGCCGGAACTCCACAGCGAAGGTGCCAAAGTAGGACAGGAAGCACATGACCAGGCCCCACTGGACCCTGGCTGCGTACATGTGGATGCCTTGGGCCATGAGGATGAAGTCTGGGGAGGAACAGTCAAGGAAAGTACTTCTATCAGCCACGTGAAAACTGGGCTTTTTTCTGGGCAGAGACAGGTTACAGGAAAAGCTTGGCTCTGCCCCTCACTAGCAAGAGTTAGCCTGACAGAGCTTCCTGACACGAACATCTACAGGAACAATGCTTGATCACATTATCGAGCTCTTACTTTGTGCCAGACATGCTTCTAGGTGCTTTCATGGAAAATCTAACTTATAATCCTCCTAACAACCCTATTGACATCATTAGTTCCTTGGTGTGCCGCAGGTGGTTGAGTGTTGTTCTGTGCACCGGAAGGTTGCTGGTTCGATTCCCTATCAGAGCACATGCCCAGGGGCGTAGGGGAGGCAGCCAATTGATGTTTCTCTCTCATATCAATGTTTCTCTCTTTCCCTTGCTCTCTAAGATCAATAAAAACGTATTTTTAAAAAATAGGGAAACTAAAAATAAATAAGAAATAGGGAAACTGAAGCCAAATGGGTAATTTGCCCAAGGTCACACAGGTTGTAACTGGTGGGCCCAGGATTCAAACACAAGCACTCTGACTCCCAGGCCTTGCATTCAACCACTATATTCCACGGCTGCCTAATAAACTGTGAGATTAGCAAGAGTCACAGTACCAAAATAAGTAGTTGGCCAGAAAAATAAAGTTATCTTTTTAAAAATCACTGCAAATGACTGTGGATGCATAGTCATCATTCTATCTGCAGAAACAATTTTGAACATATCAAATCGCTAATTACCTCCATACACGCTGCATTTTCTCTGCAGTGTTACTAATAATGTCTAAGTAGTCCCTCTTCCTTTTCTGTCTAGTTTTCACTATCGTATTTCAGACAATACTGTATAGGTTAGTTTCATTCATTCGTGGTGTCACATTTAAAATTGTACCTAAATGAAAATAATTTAAAAAAACACAGATAAGATTCCTGTGCCTGAATATACATGGAGTATGTGTGTTGAGAAAGACTTAGTGAGAGGCAGAGAGGTCAAGGTCTAAATAACTATTTAGAAAAATCAGTAATACCCCCTTAGAATTAGTTCTATTGTAAGAACTTAGACTTAAGATCTTGGGAAAGTTTCAGCCAAGCTTTGCTCTCCAGATTAGACCTGGATCCATTCACCTGGGAACCAAGAAATGGCTCCACGTGTTCAGAAATAACATGGATCAGAATCACTTGGTATAAGCTCACACACTCAGAATAATTTAAAGTCTGTACATACTCTTCTGATTAAGGGTTCAAAACATTGCCAAAGCAATAGTATTACTTAGGTTAATGGGGAAGGAATGAATCTTCAAATCTCATACTGGCAGAGTTCTGACCTTTTCACTCAAAATATTCTATTAGGTTGCTAACAATAAAGTTTTTTGGTTTGTATTTTCAAATCCTTAAATGTTCTCTAATGCAACAGCAGAACTTCAAAAGAAAAACCAGCCGAAGCCGGTTTGGCTCAGTGGATGGAGCGTCGGTCTGCGGACTGGAGGGTCCCGGGTTCGATTCCGGTCAAGGGCATGTACATTGGTTGCGGGCACGTCCCCCAGTGGGGGGTGTGCAGGAGGCGGCTGGTCGATGTCTCTCTCTCATCGATGTTTCTGGCTCTCTATCCCTCTTCCTTCCTCTCTGTGAAAAATCAATAAAATATATTTAAAAAAAATAAAAAATAAAAGAAAAACCAACCAAACCATAAATGACTTAATGGTAATTTGTGAAGGAAGAAGAAATAAAAGACTCCAAATACTCCACTACCTAAAGAACATCACTAAACACTACATCTTTTTATATTTCAAAGCTACATTCTCTAAGGTGAGATCATGTATTGAACTGAGCCTGACTTTAAATCAAGATCACCACATACTGTGTGATCTTGGGTAAATTGACCTTGGTGCCTCACTAGTCTTACCTGTGAAGATTAAGGAAGTTGATACATCTAAAGCAAGCATGTCAAACTCGAGGCCCACGGGCCACATTCAGCCCACAAGGAATATTTTTTGCGGCCCAGTCAATATAATGGTATGTAAGAATCGTTTTAATAAAAATTTTGTAACTTAATTTTTACAATATCCTGTTATACATAATCCTAATATATAAAAACCCTGGGTCTTAACGACCAGTAATGACTGGAGGCTGACCCACCAGAAGTCAGTGCTGGCCCCGCCCCCAAGCAAGTGGGTAGGGGCAATCAGGCAGGCAGGCAGAGTGGTTAGGGGCGATCAGGTAGGCAGATGGCCCCTCGCAGGGCTGGCCCCACCCCCCAGCAAAGACAGAGGGAGGCCCAGGCCAGCCAAGCCATTGCACCCCAGCCTGTCGCCTGCAGAGGGAGGCCACCGGTGGCAGGGGAGGGGGGGACAGTGCTGCACAGATGGCAAGCAGTGGCAGCAGCGGGGGTGGGGCCAGCTGCTTGAAGCCAGGGGAAGGAAAGCCCCAATAGGCCCTGATCTCAGGCCAGGCCTAGGGACCCTACCCAAGGGGTCCCAGATTGTGAGAGGGTGCAGGCCGGGCTGAGGGACCCCCCCGAGTGCACGAATTTTCGTGCACTGGCCCTCTAGTTATTAATAACGAACTACAACATTCACTAATGACTGATTACTATAATCGTGTTGCATTCATTTCCCTTATGCGCAGGCGCACCATTTCTCTCCATTAATACTAGCAGTGAATATTTTTGCAGCCAATCGCCACATCATTAGCCTTGGACTGACTTGTTTGGTGTGCGCAACAGGAAATATTTTGCGTTCAGAGAACAAGAAAAATAGGTTTATTTGCTTGACGCTTATTAATTTGTGCAGTTATTCAGTGTCTGGTAAGTTAATGTTCAAGAAAAAAATATTAATTTTTATTAAAATGTTCTATTATTTTATGTTAACTATTACTCATTTATTTCAGTCCTTTGAATTCAGCATGTCTCTACTGAAATAAACCTGTGTTTCTATGAAAATTGAAGCTTTTGTTTGTTTGCGGCCCACATAAACTTAAACCTTGCTTATTTGGCCCGTGTTATCCTTTGAGTTTGACATGCTTTATCTAAAGTATTTAGGATAACCCCCAGCACATTATTAATGCCCAGTAAATATTGGCTACTGTGTGATGGAAGATGTGTAATTGTGTTACCTATACAGTTTACCATCTAGGAACCTTGTTCCCTTCTTTGGTTTCCTATGGGAGTGAACATTTATGATCACTCCACCCCATGGAATGATTAAGCAATCTGACTGGTGGGATTGAAATTGGCTGGCCCACTGGGCCAGGCCACCAGTAGGTGAAGTCACTGTGCTCCATCCTAGACTAGTCTCTCTGTCTGTCTCTCTCTTTTTCTCTCTCACTCCCCCCCCCCCCCTTTTCTCTCTGATCTGTTTGGGGTTAAACTGAGTGAAGCATCTCTTCTCTTCCTTTCCCTGGTTTCTCTGCTTGTTACTGGGTGAATGCCAGGGTGTGAGATGAAGGCCTGCGGCATTTTCCTTTCCAAATGTACCAGGAATGAAGGCTGATTTCTCCTCATTTGGATCCTTGTGTCTGTTCACCACCGGTTTAATCTCTGAGGGAGGAAGGGAAATAAACAGCACCTCAAACCTCAAAAATATGTTTTAGGACAACTATACCTGCAGTAGTAATCTAATTCTTGAATTTGTTTCCTAGAAAAGCTTATTTTCCCGAAAGATATAAATGTAGTTGTCCCTTGAAATTCATGTTAGAGTGAATAAATTGTAGGGCCATTAATAAAGTTAAATGAAATTTTTTCAAGATAGAGGGGGGGAAAAAATCACAATTCTCTTTTGGTTAATCATTCTATATTTCTCACAAAGGGAAACTTACGTCATTAGTAATTAGGAGAGTGCATGACACCATGTCCACAGAGTGAAACAATCTTGTGATGGCAGAACTTATTTTTATTTTCCGTTCTCCTCTTTGGCGTGAGAGTTTTTATTTTTATACCTATTTTCTTTTCTGTTTTATCCGCCGTAAGATTCTGAAATGATCTATCTATATCCTAACCAACCTGGAATGGCAATTTTCTCAGTTATCTGTATTTTAATCTCAGTGGCAAAGAGCCTTTTCACATTCAAAGGATACAGAGGACCACACAGAGCGTGATCAATGCTGAGAGAATAACTCGTGGGATTCCAACTTTGCGTCCTTCATTCTTGATGTTGACTTTGAGTGTCAATGCAGCCTGGATCCAGCATGTCAATGTGCCAAATCCAAAGGTCAAGGAGGTGCCAACATTATGGATTTCTTCATCATTCGTGAGCTAAGGGATGAACAGTTAAGAACGTGTGGAGGCCCATTTAGAAACAACATAAAAGCCAATGGAATAAGTTAGGGGGGAAATAGTGACAGCCCAACAGTGAAATGATGAGTTTTAGAAAGATTAGAGTCCTTCATCTCCACTGGCTCCTTGGGTCAGTTCTCAGTTGGTTTGAACTCTGAGGGGAAGAAGAAATAAATAGTACCTACAAACCTCAAAACTTTTGTTTGAAAAAAACATACAAGGCAGTGCTAATCTATTCCTTGAATTTATTTTCCAGAAAAGCTTTGTAGAAAAGTCAAAGAAAAAGGCAGGAAAGTTATACCCCCAAAATAGAGAAATGTCAAAGTTTCTACAAACATACACCCCAAACTTTGTTTTTTAGACTAAGAAATGAGACCTGGGATCTGTCTGTGTGTTTACTGATTGAGGGGGACCAATGCTAAAGAGGTCACTATTGCACTGGCATAGACTACTAGTAACACCCAGACTGTACATTACTCCTACAAAACTGGCCTGTCCATACAGAGTGAACACTTCACTGTTAATGGGGTTTGTTTTGTTTTCCTGTTATAATAAAACTGCCTCTGAGCTTTTGCCATCTCTGTAGACCCATTAAAGGACAACAGTGTTTGAAGATTCGTGGCCACGGCATTTATAGAGCTAATGGGTTAAAGGAGACCCATTTGAGTTATTTCCATTGGGTATTAGAGATGTAAACTCCCTAAATCATCACCCACTGATTTAAAACAGTCATTTGTCACTTAAAGCACCTTTAGTAATTACATATATTTAAAAATACATATTTAGGAAAATAAAATCTATTTTGAAGAGATGGTTTTTAAAACATGGTGAAAGCCCTGGCCAGTAGCTCAGTTGGTTAGAGCATCATCCTGATATGCCAAGGTTATGGGTTCGATTCCTGGTCAGGGCACATACAAGAGGCAACCAATGAATGCATACATAAGTGGAACAACCATCAATGTTTCTCTCTCCCTCTCCCCTTCTCTCCCTCCGCCCCATCTAAAATAAAAAAGTTTTTTTTTAAGTTTGAAAAAAATGTTTTTAATATATGGTGAAAATCTTCTTTTGATTTACCATTGCCTTCAGATGTTTTATTATTTGACATTGCTGTTATCAAATCAATATTACTTTCCTTTTACAAATTTTTCTTTTTTTTCTGTATGATTTCCCCCCCTCTTCTTTGGAAGAGGCCACTTTTTCCTCTCGTAGTTAAAAAGACATATTTCAAAACTTATTTTAAAAAATGATTCCTCAAGTCAGTTTTTACTTCTAGGAAATTGGTTTTCTAAACTCCATTCGTTTATTATTTTAACCTAATTTAAAAAATAGATAATATAGTTACATGGTTCAAGCTTTCAAAAATTATAAAAAGTATAGACTGAAGCCTGTTTCCCATCCCATATACTAGCCACCTGGTTTTTCCACGGGCAACTAATTCGTTATTTGTTTCCTGTGTATCCTATGTGGATATTCCAGAAAGTGTTTTTCATGTGTAGCGTCATCATGCAGGGCTTTGAGCAAAACAACCTAATCTCTGGGTTTCTCCTAGGACTTTAGTAAAGAGCAAAACGTCTACTCATTAACTTCCATCCAAGTCCTGGTTGAGAGAAACGATAGTTACTGGGCCCTTTTCAACATGCCAGCACCTGCAGCCCAGACAAAAATCTCAATAAAAACGCTCCGTGCCCTAACATGTTGGAGTTTGACAGGATAAACTCTCCAGAATCTCCTGATAACTCATTGTCCTATGGATACAGCTTCTTGTTGTCCAGCTTGACACGGGATGAGACTTAGAAGAGTTAGAGGAATTGGTGGGGCTGCCTATCGGTCAAAAAATCCCCGTTTAATGAATTATCAGGACTGAGGGTCAGGATAAGAGACACTCTGAGAATCTACTGCCATATCTTCTTGAATGTCTATGCCATTTGGACTGCACTCAACAGAAGGGGGAGATGTGTCCAGGATCAGGTGTTTGACGACAAGAGGTAAGTGTCTAGCAGCAGCATACAGCACAGGCGGGAGGCTGCTGGGAGGGAGTGGAGGCAGGGAAATCAGACAACTACCATAACACTGCAGCCGTCTCCTTGTCTGTTTTACAAATGAAGTCATGCAGGTCAAGAGTTGGGTGATGGCATTGGCGAGGGAAATTATTCTTAAATGTGGTGACCTTGGGCTTCTACATTTCTGGGAAGAGGAGTTAGTGTCTCTTTATACAAGTCGTAGGTATTCTAGAGAAATTCTGGGTTTTCAACTTGAGCTTGCTCATCTGAAATGCAAGCTTTCATCCTAAAAGGATGCTCAGTGTTTAATAATAGAAAGGCAGTGATCCTATTAGGTTTATAGAAAGGTACATTAGGATACAATTTGTGATGAAAGAAAGTATAAAACACTTTGAAATCTTTTGTAGAAAATGTACAGCGATTTTTATAGTTACTTTTCCCAGCAGCTGTGCTGTATTTCCAACGCATAGTGAGCACCTTCCAGAGTGTAATGCAGAGTTAGACAGGCCAGGCCGAGAGGCCATACAGGGGCTGCCGGAGAACCTGGGCATGTTAGGAACCACTCTTAGTAATGTTTTGAAAGATTCGTGCAGAATGAGATGGGCCACATAGTGACTGCCCCTCCGTGGCTGTGATGATCATATGGGAGAAGTGTGAGACGGAGGTGAAAAAGGCCAAATGAAGTACCTGAAAATTACCAAGTAAGGTCATTCCAAAGGAAGACAGACACAGGGCCACCAATCCACTAATATTCAGCCACGGGTTTAAAACCTTTGGTTTCAGTTGTATGAAGCGCAGAACAGCTACCACAAGAGCTAGGGGATAAAAGAAAGTGTTAAAACAGAAAAACTGAAATCAGACACTCAGACGATGAGGCAGCGTTCCAAAGCAAAATTAAACTTTTCACCACAGTACGTTTTTAAGTCCCCGAGATGACAATTTTTAAAAGAAATTTTTCATGCGGTGCTTACCATTATTTAGATGTTCTATTGTACCGAACCTGGGGGAAGCAGAGAGGGCCTCAAGCAGCAAGTAGCCCTATATGTTTGTTATTTGGGTGATAGAACTGTTCATAGTGCTCTCAGGGTTTTCAGAAACGAGGCCGGCACCGGACAGACTGGCTTAGGAGAGAGCACTGCAGAAGCTTGATGCGTGACACATAAGACAGGATAAAGACAGCCCCTGGCACGGAAATTCAGACTGAATCATCCTTTAGCTCAGAGCAGTGTTAGAACAGACAGGGCAGGGACACACGGGGAAGAAGACAGGTCTAGACAAACCTGCTGGTTCCTGTGCCAGAAATCATTTCTGCGGACAGGAAGGAAGATAAGGCAAGCGCACAAACCCCTTTCCTACTGGGTTATTTCTGCTTCCCTCTGACTCCACCTGGAGGTGTTCATGGACAAAGGAGAGCAGCTACAGTAACCAAGTGACGAACTATGAATTTTAACATAGCGGATTTGGGGGTCTGGTATGTATTTAAAATCACACTGATTATATTAAGAATGCTCAATTATTCCAAATGATGTTAATTACTTATTTTAAAAGACCACTCTATCTTTTTGCAGTAAATTGTCATTTCAGACCCCGAAGAAAGAGTGAAGTAAGTTACTTAGATTTCAAATCTGACTTCTTCTTTTTTAATTCAATAAATATTTATTGTTCAGATTATTACAATTGTTCATCTTTTTTCCCCCCATAGCTCCCCTCCACCCGGTTCCCACCCCACCCCATTCCCTTACCCCCCGCCCCCTCACTGTCCTCATCCATAGGTGTACGATTTTTGTCCAGTCTCTTCCCGCACCCCCCACACCCCTTTCCCACCGAGAATTGTCAGTCCACTCCCTTTCTATGCCCCTGATTCTATTATATTCACCAGATTATTCTGTTCATCAGATTTTTAACTCACCTGATTTTTAGATTCACTTGTTGATAGATATGTATTTCTGGTTCATAATTTTTATCTTTACCTTTTTCTTCTTCTTCCTCTCTTAAAGAATACCTTTCAGCATTTCATATAATACTGGTTTGGCGGTGATGAACTCCTTTAGCTTTTTCTTATCTGTGAAGCTCTTTATCTGACCTTCAATTCTGAATGATAGCTTTGCTGGGTAGAGTAATCTTGGTTGTAGGTTCTTGCTATTCATCACTTTGAATATTTCTTGCCACTCCAGTCTGGCCTGCATAGTTTCTGTTGAGAAATCAGCTGACAATCGTATGGGTGCTCCCTTGTAGGTAACTAACTGTTTTTCTCTTGCTGCTTTTAATATTCTCTCTTTGTCTTTTGCCCTTGGCATTTTAATTATGATGTGTCTTGGTGTGGTCCTCTTTGGATTCCTTTTGTTTGGGGTTTTGTGCGCTTCCTAGACTTGTAAGTCTATTTCTTTCACCAGGTGGGGTAAGTTTTCAGTCATTATTTCTTCAAATAGGTTTTCAGTATCTTGCTCTCTCTCTTCTTCTGGCACCCCCATAATTCGGATGTTGGTACGCTTGAGTTTGTCCCAGAGGCTCCTTACACTATCTTCAAATTTTTGGATTTTTTTTTGCTTTTTGCTTTTCCGGTTGAGTGTTTTTTGCTTCTTTGTATTTCAAATCTTTGACTTGATTCTTGCAGTCCTCTAGTCTGCTGTTAGGTCTCTGAATAATATTTTTTATTTCAGTCAGTGTATGTTTAATTTCTAGTTGGTCCTTTTTCATATCCTCGAGGGTCTCGCTAAATTTATCCGCCTTTTCTAGGAAACTCTTGAAAAACCTTATAACCGTGGCTTTGAACTCTATATCCAGTCATTTGCTTTCCTCCATTTCTTTCATTTGTGATCTGTTTCTTTGTCTCCGCATTTTTGCTGCTTCCCTGAGTTGGTAGAGTAGCTTTGTGTGGTAGGTGTCCTACATGGGCCAGTGGCTCAGCCTCCCCAGTTACCTGAGGTGGACACTCTTGGTGCACCCCTTTGTGGACTGTGTGCACAGCCTTGTTGTAGTTAAGTCTTGATTGTTGTTGATGTCACTGGGAGGAACTGACCTCCAGGCCAATTGGCTGTGAGGATCAGCTGTGTCTATGCTGGGAGAACTGTGCTGGAGACACCCTTATGGGAGAAGACTTGCAAAAGCCTCTGCGCTCAGCTTGGATGGGGCGGAGTCTTAGGGCAGAGCAGACAGCCTTGGCTTCCCATCAGCCCTGCCCTATGAGGCTCCTGGGTCTCAGTGTCCCTTGGTATTCGCTGTAAGCACCTCTGAGAGAAAGCCACCCTTGAGTTTTGTCCACTGCCAGACAGTCCAGTTTCTCCCCGAATGAGTCTGGGTTCCCAGAAACTCGCCCAGAACTGGAGGTCAGCGCAGCTGGGAGCTTCCGTCTCCCTCCCGCTTTAGAAAGCCAGCCACACACTCAGCCGCCCATGCACTCAGCAGTCAATCCTCTCTGTGCATGCGCACCTCCAGACCTCTGCCTTCCGCAGCTCCCCTGAGTCTCAGTGTGCTTTCTCTTTTCCTGACAGTCCAGATTCCCCCCGAATAAGTCTGGTTTTCCAGAGTCTCGCTCGGGACTGGAGTTCAGCACAGTCAGGAGCTTCCGTCTCCCTCCTGCTTTAGAAAGCCAGCCGCGTACTCAGTCGCCCATGTACTCAGCCGCCTGTCCTTTCTGCGCACACACGCTTCTCCATACTTCAGCCTTTTGCAGCTCCTCTGAGTCTCAATGTGCTTTCCTCTTTCCTTCTAGTTGTAGAATTTCCACTCAGCCAGCTTTCCTGTGGTTCTGGATGGTGTCCGTTTTGTCTTTTAGTTATAGTTTTGATATTGTTGTGCAATGCAGCAGTTTAGGTGTTTACCTATGCTGCCATCTTGGTTTCTCCCCAAATCTGACTTCTAACAGTAACCTTGAGGATGGTCCATACTTAAGCCATGAATCTAAGAATCCCCTTTATATTGCTTAGTGCAAGGATCCTATATAATAAAGAGGTAATATGCAAATTAACCCTCACACCCTCACAAGATGGCTGCCTATGACCAGGCCGGCAGGGGGTTTAGTGAGGGAGGACCAAAAGACTGAATAGCAGGCTGCTTGGGGCAACCAGGCCAGCAGGGGTGTTAGTGAGGGATGACCAAACGACTGAACAAGCAGGCTTCATGGGGCGACCAGGCTGGGGGGGGGGGGGGGGCCGTGAGGGGTAACCAGGCCGGCAGGGGGGGTAGTTAGGGGCAACCAGGCCGGCAGGGGGGCAACTAGGGGCAACCAGGCCAGCACAGGGGGGCAATTGGGGGCAACCAGGCCAGCAGGGGGGGCCAACGTTGGGGGCAATCAAGCAGGCAGGCCGGTGAGTGATTAGGAGCCAGCGGTCCAGCATTGTGAGAGGGATGTCCAACTGCTGGTTTAGGCGTGATTCCCAGGATTGGGCTTAAACCAGCAGTCTGACATCCCCCAAAGGGTCCCAGATTGGAGAAGGAGCAGGCTGGGCTGAGGGGACTCCCCCTGCCCCCCCGTGCATGAATTTTGTGCACTGGGCCTCTAGTATTTCTCTAGTATTTCCATATTTATACAAAAAGCTGAGAGAGATTAGTTTACGAATGATAAAAAAGATACTTGCAATTAATGTAAATTATCTATACATATAAAAGCCTAAGAAACCGGGTGACTGGCCGGTAGCTATGACATGCACTGACTACCAGGGGGCAGACACTCAAAGCAGGAGCTGCCCCCTGGTGGTCAGTGTGCTCCCACAACAGGAGCGCTCCTCAGCTGACAGACAGGCGCCAGACGCTGGCTCATGGCTGGCGAGCGCAGCTGTGGCGCCGCAAGCCTCTTCCGTGGACACTTTTCCTGCACACCCAAGTGGCGGTGGGGCCGGGATGAGTGGGAATGGCGTGGCACCCAGCCTGGGCTCAGCTCCTCCCCAGCTGCCTGCCATTTCCCACACTACTTCGTGCTGTGCAGGATTGATGCAGAGAGTGGGCTGGAGTCCAACGAGCTGGCGGGTAAGGCCAGGCTGCGGCAGTGCGGAAGTCCACTGATCCATGCACCGGGCCTCTAGTCCTACCTAATAAAAGAGTAATATGCAAATTGACCCCAACTCCGCTACACCCACAAGCCACGCCCACCAGCCAATCAGAGCGAGTATTCAAATTAACCCAACCAAGATGGCTACAGCCACAGAGAAAGTAGGAGGGAGGCTTGGGTTTCCAAGGCAATAGAAGAAGCCAAGCTTTCCCCTGCCCTGGCCGGCCTAATCTCCACTCAAGGCTACAAAGTTTCAATTATAGAAGGTAAACAAATCCAAACAGAAATGGCTGCTGGCCACGGAGCGAGCAGGAGGCTTGGCTCCACTCCAGGCTACAAAGTTTCAATTGTAGAAGGTAAATAAATCCCAGATACCAGGGCCTCCACTTGGGTCGCGATTGGCCTGCAAACCCCCACAGGCCGCTCACTCAGGCCGCCCCACTCCCCAAGGGAACCCCCACCCTGATCCGGGACACCAGGGCAAACAAGCTGGCCCCTACCCATGCACCAGGCCTCTATACTATCTAATAAAAGAGTAATATGCAGATTGACCATCACTCCAACACACAGTATAGCTGCCCCCATGTGGTCAAAGATCCTGCCCCCATGTGGACACCAGATGGCCACCACAAGATGGCCAGCAGGGGAGGGAAGTTGGGAGGCACCAGGCCTGCAAGGGAGGGAAGTTGGAGGCAATCAACCCTACAGGGGAGGGCAGTTAGGGGTGACCAGGCCGGCAGAGGAGGGAAGTTGGGGGCAAACAGGCTGACAGGGGAGCAGTTAGACATCAATCAGGCTGGCATTGGAGTGGTTAGGGGGTGAACAGGCTGGCAGGCAGGCGAGCAATTGGGAACCAGCAGTCCTGGATTGTAAGAGGGATCCCAGATTGGAGAGGGTGCAGGCTGGGCTGAGGGACAGCCCCCCGCCCCCGTGCATGAATTTCGTGCACCGGGCCTCTAGTATCTACATAAAAGGAAATGCACTTATAATTTCCTAAAACAATTTATTTTGACATTAAGGTTTAGCAGGGAAGACAATTAGAAATTCAAGAATTACTCTATACAGCAATTAAGTAGGTAATTGCATGCTAAAGGTTTTATAGCAATCACAGGCCATTATTAGTAGCCATTAAGAAAGAAAACCCATCCATAAATTTGCATTTCCAAGTATGCTAAATTTCATAGTTTCAAGCTACAAGCTCAGTGAGTTGACATTCCCTCTCAAGTACCTCTGATCAAAGAGTGGTCTACAACTTGGACAATATTGGATTTGGAAACAAAATAGAAATACACCATAACTTATGCAATCTCAAATTTCTGTTCTGATTTAGCTTTTAGTATATTCATGTTTTAGCTAATGCCCACTATTGATTATAATATTAATAAATTATATTTGAATTGACAATAGTTTTCTAACCTCCTTGTTTGAGGAACCTAGTTAGGAGTTATATTATATTAGAAGTCCATTTAAAAAATATATATTTTTATGTGTTTCAGAGAGGAAGGGAGAGGGAGAGAGAGATAGAAATATCAATGATGAGAAAGAATCATTGATCGGCTGCCTCCTGCACACCACCTACTGGGGATCGAGCCTGCAACCCAGGCATGTGCCCCAACCGGGAATTGAACTGTGACCTCCTGGTTCATAGATTGACACTCAACCACTGAGCCACATTGGCTGGGCAAAAGTCTATTAATAATGACAATAACTACCCTAGAGGATAAAAAAACAACAACAGTGCAACTTATTGCTTTTTAGGATGGGAATAGGAGGAGGAAATGGGGAGAGAAGAAATTCAACATAAGCACTCTGACACAAAGTGGCCATCAGATAAAGAAGATTCAATCCAGAGACCCAAACACAGGGCACCATGGGAGACACGTGCTAAGTAATCACGTGTGGACACTAGTCAGGGCATAGGACAAAATACCAAGATAGCACATTTCATTACTTCTGAAGTACTATTCTGGGAGCTCTCTGGTTGCCATGTAGTTTGGAAGAGGATTGTGCTAGAACTTAGGCCTAAGCACTAAACTGCTGCTGACATTGACCCATCCAGACAGTCTGTTCCACTATGTCCAGAAGAAGAGTCGAGGGCCATTCTCTGCCTTGCCCATTTCTCTCCAATGAAAACGGGACATGTATCCATCTCTTGGTCCCAGCATTGCTAGCCTTCCCATAGGGATGATAAAAGTCATTTTATCATGAACAGATGATGAAATTAAGCAGGAAACAGAAACCTACTTGAAGACAGGAACTCAACCCAACACTCTGAACTTCCAGAATTGCATTCTCAACCCACACTTTGCCCTTTTATCCTATCGATTCCATTATTAATCCTCTCAGACTGGGTATAATTTCCTTTTAAAACAGACTCTAGTTGAATTTTAGGGTGATGGGAATAATTAAGCTTAAAGGGAAGCAGACTCTGACCCATCTCTGTTACAAAGTTCATTTCCAACCAAGCAGTGGTTTCATCACACCTTCTTGAAAAAGGCTTCTGGGCAGTTGGGCAATTTCAGAGCCATCTTGATATATGCTGACCAATTTTTAGTTTCATTAAAAATTTTAGATTTTTATCAACAACTTTAGACAAGATTTTAAAAACCCACCCTCCTGTTGTTTTTGGTGTTTAGAACAGTCTTTTACTCTACAGGTGTCCCCCACTTAATTTCTCTAGTGTAAAAGGACACAAATATTTTTTACATTGCTTATTTTCTTTACTAATTTCTTTTTTTTAATTTGAGGCTGATTGGGTTCTTAAAATTCAATTCAAAATAACAGCTCTTCACTGCCGTGCTAAACTGGTACCTGGCCAACTTCCTTTTGCTTGGCTTAGTTTTATTGTTTATGCATCAATGATTCCTCTTTATGACTGCAGTAGAATGCCGCAATCAATATGCTTTGGCTGAAGGAGGGAGAGTGGCTGCTTTTAGGTGACTGAAATCATTCAGTGATTAGCTTTATCCTGTAAACCTCTCCAGAGCAGAAAATAATATTCCCTTTAAGAAATTTGTCTTAGCCTTAGCTGGTTCGCCTTAGTGGATAGAGCATCAGCCCATGGACTGAAGAGTTCTGGGTTCAATTCAGGTCAAGGGCACATACCTAGGTTGCAGGCTCAATCCCCAGCCGTGGTTGGGGTGCATGTGGAAGACAACCAATTAATGTGTCTTTCACATCGATGCTTCTCTCTCTCTCTCTCTCTCTCTCTCTCTCTCTCTCTCTCTCTCTCTCTGTCTCTCTCTCTCCCCCCCTCCCTTCCATTCTCTCTAAAAGTCAACGGAAAAATATCCTCAGGTGAGGATTAACAACAACAACAACAAAACGCCAAAGAAAAGAACTTTGTCTTAGGTAACCCCCCTTCCCCAGGAGAAATAAAGTGTTGACTGAGAACAAAGAGCATAACTAAGTCAGTAAAGAAAATAATGGAGCATTTGATCTTTGATTAGTCCATCAAAAAGATAAAAGATATTTGGTAACTAGTTTTAATCAATGCTACACCAGCTCATTTGTAGATTGTAAATTATAATCTACTAGAGGCCTGGTGCACGAAATTCATGCACTCGGGGAGGGGGGGTCCCTCAGCCCAGCCTGCGCTGTCTCACAGTCTGGAAGCCCTGGGGGGATGTCCGACTAATGGCTTAGGCCCACTCCCCCTGTGGAGGGGGACATCGTTAAGCCATCAATTGGATATCTTTAGCACTGCTGCGGAGGTGGGAGAGGCTCCCGCCACTGCTGCTGCGCTCGCCAGCCATGAGCCAGGCTTCTGGCTGAGTGGTGCTCCCTCTGTGGGAGCACACTGACCACCAGGGGGCAGCTCCTGCATTGAGCCTCTGTCCCCTGGTGGTCAGTGAGCGTCATAGCGACCAGTCATTCCACCATTTGGTCGATTTGCGTATTAGCCTTTTATTATATAGGATACAGCTGGCAAAAAGCAGTGACTTATAAGTAGTGCAGGTTGTTTCTTAAAGTCACGTATGTCGTCTAAGGTAATAGTCTGAGGTTGAACAGGATGAGCCTGGGGAGATGGACATGCCCACGGTTCCAAGCAAGAATCATCAGTAAGTGAACTTTCACCCCCAGCATTGATAAATAAATAATTGTTGGTTTACTCCCACTGAACACTAATCTTTTTTTTAAAGGGAGCATTTATTTATTTATTTTAAAAAGTCTTTTTTTAAAAAATTTTTTATTGATTTCAGAGAGGAAGGGAGAGGGCTAGAGAGATAGAAACATCAATGAGAGAGAATCATTGGTTGGCTGCCCCCTGCAAGCCCCCTACTCGGGGGGGGGGGGGAATGGAGCCCGCAACCCGGGCATGTGCCCTTGGCCGGAATTGAACCTGGGACCATTAGTCTGCAGGCTGACACTCTATCCACTGAGCCAAACCAGCTAGGGCTGAACCACTAATCTTAATCAGTCTTATGTCTACCAGATGGCCCTAAAAATGATGAAAGATAATAAAGAATAAACACTGGATGCTGTTATACTTTAGAGCAGGAAAGCTAGTAAAAACTTCATTGCTCCTTGGTGGAGTGGGAGAGGACGGGTGGTGACAAGTGTCATCTGGAAGAGAGGAGCTTGTTTTCATTGCTTTGTTTTTTGAAATGCTTTTATAACTAGTTAATCATAGCTTTATAACGGGATACATTTGTGAGCTGTGCAAACTGCTATTTTTTAGATGATACACTAAGGACTACTGGGAAATAATTGATTTTTCTTAAGGATATGAAGGAAACAGTATGTGACTTCCAACGTGTTCATTGGTTTCTTTAAAGCCCAATGGAGGACAGACAGATGTGACAGCTTTTTCTATAAGGCCACCCTCCTCTGTGCCGTGATAGGATGAGGTAGCGTTTGCAAAGCTCGCAGCATGGTGCCTGGAATCTAAATGACGGCCATTAATTATTGTTATTATTGCGCCTGTGGGGATACTCATAGGAGTAGGTGGTACCCACCTGCAGGCCTACATGGTGTGATTGCAGAGGGGTTGGGGAAGGTCCCTAACACTGCGATGGAAGATGCACTCTCGGGCCTTTGTGCTCTATTAAATGCAAATATCTCCTTAGCAGTCCTGTAGGCCTTGGTCTGACTAAGTTGATTAGATCTTTTCAGAAGAGTGGTGTCAAGAGTAGAAAAAAAGGGCAAGTATAAAGCTCCTGGCAACCCTGAGTGAAGGCACTGAAGACAAAGCCTGAGGGACAAGAACGGGCCCAGGAGCTTCATTAAAGATTCAGGAACTCAGGCTGTGTCTAACCTTCACCTTAGAGCTGGTGGAGCAGTTCCTGCCTCAGACACCGCCTGCTCAGGGAATGGGAGGTGCTTTGGGAAGCCTGCACAGGGAGCGTTGGCTCCAGGGGCCATCTAACCGTAGACAAGCCCCTCACAGGTTCAAGAGAGGCCTCTTGGGCCTCACGGGCACGTTCTCCGTGTTTCTCACTTTTTGAACCCTCAGAGCTAACATCCTGCCTGGGTTTCATGTTGGAGCAACCCTCTCCCTTGATTTTCCAATAAGGCCTACAGATTTTTCCTTTTCCTATAGCAAACATGAAAAAAGAACCCGTTAAGCACAGCCAGCATGGCTCAGTGGTTGAGCATTGACCTATGAACCAAGAGGTCACAGTTCAATTTCCGGTAAGGGCACGTGCCGGGGTTCTGGGCTTGATCCCAAGTGTTGGGGGTGCAGGAGGCAGCCAATCAATGATTCTCTCTCATCATTGGTGTTTCTATCTCTCTTTCTCCCTCTCTCTTCATCTCTGAAATCAATTAAAATATATGTAGAAAAACAAGAACATGTTAAGAGTGAATTGAGCTAAAAACCATATGATTTCACATATGGTTGCCAGAGGGAAGGGGGTAGGGGACGTAAGAGGTCCTAATGTAAGGTGACGGGAGAAGAATTGACTGGGTGTGGGCACACAGTGCAATATACAGATCTTGTAACGTAGAAACCTACACCTGAAACCTGTACGATCACATTAACCAATGTCACCCCAATAAATTTAATACAAATAAAAAGTAAAAATAAAAAGCCAAACCAAAAAAGGTGAGTAGAAATATTTTGGGCGGGGTAGGGCGGGGGCGGGGATTGTACTTAGATGAAATAACAGGTCACCTCTTAGGAACACAGATGCCAAAAAGGCTGAATACTTCCTCAGTAAATAATGTCACCTTTATCTCTCACATGGAGTGAAAAATCTCACCTTCCAAAAGAACCCTTTCCAGAAAACCACTGCTGAAATATTTAGTTGTCACTGGCCTGTCCCCCACAGCAGGCTAATGACGACAGTTGGTTGACCCTTTGAAAGACACTGGGAAGGCCTGGCCTTGAGGAGATGGCATATAAGGCCGGTTGGAAAAGAACAGGGAGCATGGCTGGTTCCCACGATCCCCAGAGGACCACCAGGACATAGAAGCTCTCACAGAACAAAGGAGACCGGATATTAAATGAGGGTCTTGGGCCCCGAAGAAAAAGTGAGGATTTGGGGACAGACATGAGTATAAAAGTTATCTTTCTTTCTTTTTTATTTTTAAATATGTTTTTATTAATTTCAGAGAGAGAAAGGGAGAAGGAGAGATAGAAACACTGATTGGCTGCCTCCTGCACGCTCCCTACTGGGAATTGAGCCCAAAACCCAGGCCCTGACCGGGAATTGAACCGTGGCCTCCTGGTTCATGGGTCAATGCTCAACCACGGAGCCACACTAGCCAGGCTTCTTCTTCTTCTTCTTCTTCTTTTTTTAAAACTATGTATCCATTTGCCAGTTTGATATGTATGTAGGATAGACACAGGGGAGAGTATCACCTTTAAATTGTAAAAACAGTATCTGCACACATCAATATTTATCACAGAGCCTAGGCATTTTTCATTTTTGCCAGTGAAGAAATAAATAAGGCATTCTTTTTAAAGCAAACATATTGCACAATATGACATTCTCATGCAAGATTTAATGTAATGTGAAATATATTATTTCATGCAGCAAAAGAAATAAAGTCAAGACTACACTGAAATGATAAAGATTATAAAGAGATGAGAAAATGAAAGATAAACAGGGTGAACATAAAAGGATTTACGAGAAAAAAAAATACTCTCAATACAAAAAGCCTCCCCATGATATGACCCCAAATTATCAACTAAGCCTGCCATGCTTTTGATATGGGCCTGGGAGAACTGAAGATAAATAGAAATGTACCAAAGCACATAAAGCATCCTTTATTATCTTCTTACCTAGGAATGCTGCCATGTTCATGACTTGACTAAACACACAGCTTGCAGGAGGTTGATCACCTGCAATACTTGAAAAATATGAAATGTATTTTTTTATTACTGTGTTAAAGTCTATAACCCTCTACAAAGGACTAAAATTCATGTGCTGAAATCCTAATTCCCAATAAAATAGTATTAGGAGGTAGGACCATTGGGGGTAATTAGGTCATGAGGGTGGAGCCCTCATGAATGGGAGTAGTGCCCTTACAAAAGGGACCTCTCGTGTCCTCTTTCCATCCTGTGAGGATCCAGTGAGAAAATGCTGGTCTGTAACCCAGAAGAGGGCTCTCATCAGGGCCTGGCCATGCTGGCACCCTGATCTTGAACTTGTAGCCTCCAGACTACGAGTGTGGGAAATAAATGTGTTACTTATAAGCCACCCATTCTATGCTACTTTGGTAAGCAGCCCAAAGTAAGCCACTCCCCCTGTAACTTTTTCATAGGTCAGAAGAGAATTATCCAATTACCTTATATATGGTGCATGCTTCACACCAGGTTTCCTGGAAAACAGAAAACATAGAGGTTCAGGTTAAGTACAGTCATCTGTGCACAGTTTAACCTCACCAACTGCAAAGTTTTTGTTAGGTCTATTGATGAACAATGAATTACCCAGAGATAAACCTTACCTTTCAGCTGAATTTAATGGGAAAATTTTGTCATCTTCCACAGCTATAAAGTATCTATGAAAGAAGAACAATAAATGTTTATAAAACAAAGAATTTTTTTTAAAAAAAAACAAGAATCATTTGTTTCCCAGTTTTATTAGACTAACCACATTAAATCCTATTCATTTTTCCCTAACCAGGAAAATGCTCTTTTACGCTAATGCTTTTTACCTTTAGATCATATAGTTCTTTGAAGCTCAAATGTCATTCTTAATAATATTTCTTTAATTTTCAAAACATCCCCCAAATTAATGGAAATAATTATAATCTGAAAACTGGAAATCAAAGAAATGAGACCTTACATCTTTGGGCAAACTGAAATTCGAATTCAAATTTTCTAATTTCTCACTCCACCTTTCTTAATGAACTGCAAGGAACTAAAATAATCTTCTACAAGTGAACAGTAATTGAAATAAGCAAGAGTGGGAACATTTTGTGATAAGACAAGACTTCCAATGTAATGATACCCATTGTATAAACATACCAGACCCAGTCACACAAAAAACCACTCTGGACTATGAACTGGACTGTCATAAAATCTTTAGGATGTTAGTGTCTTGCAAATAATGAATCCATATCACCAGTGTTTAGGATGTTCATTACTGGAAGGACACGGGAACACAAGAGTCTAGTATTCTTCACTACCTGCTGTGCATAATTTATTATTCTTGTTACTTTGGATAACAGAAGAAAGGGAGGAGAAATGGGGACTTCAGCAAGGCTGAATTTGTAAACATTTTAAAAAAGTGTTTATAAACACACTAGAGGCCTGGTGCATGAAATTCGTGCATGGGGGGGGGGTATCCGTCAGCCCAGCCTGCACCCTCTCCAATCTGGGACCCCTCTCACAATCCAGGACTTCTGGCTCCCAACTGCTCGCCTGCCTGCCTGCCTGATTGCCCCTAACTGCTTCTGCTGCCAGCCTGATCACTCCCTAACCACTCCCCTGACAACCTGATTGATGCCTAACAGCTCCCCTGCCAGCCTTATTGCCCCTAACTGCCCTCCCTTGAAGGCCTGGTCACCCCTAACTGCCCTCACCTGCAGGCCTGGTCCCCCAACTGTCCTCCCCTGTAGGCCTGGTCCCCCTAACTGCTCTCCCCTGTAGGCCTGGGTCCCCCCACAACTGCCCTTCCCTGCAGGCCTGGTCACCCCTAACTGCCCTCCTCTGCTGGCAGGGTCACCCCTAACTGCCCTACCCTGCAGGCTTGATCGCCCCCAACTGCCCTTCCTTGCAGGCCTGGTCCCTCCCAACTGCCCTCCCCTGCTGGCCATCTTGTGGTGGCCATCTTGTGTCCACATGGGGGCAGCCATCTTTGACCAAATGGGGGCAGCCATCTTGTGTCTTGGAGTGATGGTCAATTTGCATATTACTCTTTTATTATATAGGATTCTTCTAGATATGCCATAGGCTATCAAAACCACATTGTTATCTACATTGCACCTCAGTCCTTAAGTAATAAATAAGAGGATACTCACACTATCCACAATCCAGCCGAAGTAAATAAAGTAAATACAAGAGGTAAAAACATCCATACGCTGCATTTCTTCCCATCCATTCCTGTTCCACTGAAAGAAAATGAACAATTATTAATAACAAAGACAAAAATGTATCTGACTCAGGACAGATAGGAAGTTTACTTTCATTGAAAAAGAGTGAATTTTATGAAACCACTAGAGGCCCAGTGTATGAAATTCGTGCATGGGGGGCGGGGGGGGGGGGAGGTAGGAGTCCCTCAGCCCAGCCTGCACCCTCTCGCAATCCTGGACCACTGACTCCTAACTGCTCACCTGCCTGCCTGCCTGATCACCCCTAACCATTTGCCTGACTGCCTGATTGTCCCTAATTGCCTCTGCCTGCCTGTCTGATGCCCCTAACCACTCGACCTGCCTGATCACCCCTAACTGCTCACCTGCCTGCCTGATCTCCCCTAACCACTCGCCTGCCTGCCTGATTGCCCCTAACCACTCTGCCTGCCTTCCTGATTGCTCCTACATGCTGGTCTGCCTGCCTGATTGCCCCTAACTGCCTCTGCCTCAGCCCCCACTGCCACGGCTTCATCCAGAAAGTCATCCGGAATGATGTTGGAAGGTCGTTCGGCTATCTGGTTCTAATTAGCACATTATGCTTTTATAGTTATAGATGGTTCTACATTACAACCACCTACATAAGAAATCCTTGCACAGGTAACATGGATGATTGTTATCCTGTATTAGCTCAGATATTCCAGAGTCTTCGTTGAGAACTAGTGGAAAATTTCTAATTATGACATTTATCCTTATACAAGTATCGATGTATTTAAGAAACAACAAAAGGGTTTGGGTTAGGACTTGGAGGAGAAGGTTTTGTGTTAGGACTAGGTACCAAAGACAAACTCAAACATACTTTTAGTGCTATTAACATTTATGGATCTATGGGTCCAGCATGTACATATGTTTACTGCTTAGCTAACAAGAATATTAGAAACAAATGGTTACAAAATTAATTAGCAACTCGGGAGGAAATGACAAATGCTTTGCAAATCTGAATTTTTCTCACAAAGTTATTGAACAACAATCTCAGTAGACACTCAAATGAATGATTTAGAAAATGTGTTGTGTGTAACTTTAAATTAGTTCCTACAAACACAATGGGGGGTGTGAGGGGAAAAGCCATATGCTAGGCATTTTGGATGTTATATTTTAAAGCAAAAATATATAAATAAAAAATCCCCCACCAAAATAAAGTGGAAAGCAGAGCTTCAGAGGTGCCTATGAAAAATGATTGGTAGAGAACAGAAAGAAACAACTATCACTTTACTTCTTTGCCCAAAACCATCACAGAAAATCTGTTTGAGACACTGGATGCCAACAATCCTTAAGGCAAAAAATACTGGTTCCTGGAAAATAAAATACCCTCGTGATTTCCACAGTTGACCTGGCAGGCAGAAGGATATGGGATTACATAGAACCACTAGGGAGAAATTGCTGCTCATTGTTTTGGGTTTTATAATTAACAGGGAAAAGTTGTTTACTGGGGTTTGAACCAGTACTGTCAACATTTCTGGTCACCTCCATGGTGTCTGCTTTCATAATGCTGATATTCTAAGTGTTGAGAACAGAGAGGGAACATGGCCCTCCTGTTAGCATGGTAGCCTAAGGTGCCAGGAAGGTCTTCGTTCCCAAAACTGACCTACCTGATTAGGTAGATCTTTCAGGAAAGGGGACAGACACCTGGACCTAACATGTCCTTGAACAGTTGTGCTGTCCTCTAAACACCTGTCTGGGTAGGGGTGTTAAATAAATGACAGAATCTAGTTGAAAGACATTAGAAACACTTGCAATCAATCTATACTAGTAAAAGGGTAATATGCTAATTAGACCGGATAGACCGGACGTCCTTCCTGACAAAGCTGGGGCCTGGGGGAAGCCGCCCGGGGTCCCAGGTGCCTGCAGCTGTGGCTGACCTGGGCAAAGCCGGCCCGGGGTTCCGGGTACCTGCCTGGGCAAAGCCGGCCTTGGTACCAGGTGCCTGCGGCCTCCAGAGGGAAAGAAGCCCGAGTCCTGGGTGCCTGCAGCTGGCAAGAGGGAGGGAAGCCTGGGTCCTGGTTGTCTTCGGCCAGCCAGAGGACGGAAGCCTGGGTCCCGGGTGCAGGGGCCTAGGTAGAGGCCGTTAGGGGTGATCAGGCAGGCAGGTGAGCAGTTAGGGGTGATCAGGTAGGCAGGTGAGCAGTTAGGGGCGATCAGGCAGGCAGAGGCAGTGTGTCAAGTTCCATTTTGTGGGGCGATCAGGCAGGCAGGCAGGCAGGCAAGTGAGCAGTTAGGAGTCAGTGGTCCTGGATTGTGAGAGGGTGCAGGCTGGGCTGAGGGACACCCCCTTCCATGCCCACATTTTGTGCACTGGGCCTCTAGTTTAATATAATCTAATCCACCACAATTCACAAGAATGCGACCTACTTGTGCCAGGTACTATACTGAGTGGTGGAAATATTTAGGTGAGATCTAATGAATACAATATATAAAAACTAGTGTATGAACCAGTTGGTACATGATTACTCAGTGTATGTAGTGTGGAAGAATGATGACTATTCTAAGCATACAGAATTTAGTTAGTGAGTATCCATTTATTTATGTCCAGAAATCAATTATGCTAAAATAATCCCATCAGTTAGCTAAGTTGTAGAGGGAGTACAGAAAGCTATTGACTGAGCATGTAAACCAAATTATTCTGGATCTGCCCCTGAAATAGGCTGCTCCAACAGGATGAGCACAGCTGAAATAGTTACATTGGAATAAAAGTTAGGACACCAGGGTCTCAACCTTAGCTTTTTTTTTTTTTTTTTTTTACTGATTTTTTACAGAGAGGAAGAGAGAGGGATAGAGAGATAGAAACATCGATCAGCTGCCTCCTGCACACCCTCTACTGGGGATGTGCCCGCAACCAAGGTACGTGCCCTTGACCGGAATCGAACCTGGGACCCTTCAGTCCGCAGGCCGACGCTCTATCCACTGAGCCAAACCGGCTTCGGCACTCAACCTTAGCTTTTTCAGTAATTGACTCAATGCACCTGAGCAAGTTACTTAAATCTGTAACACCATTTCCCTATCTCACTACATGAAGATCGTTGAAATCAAAGAGAGAGAGACAGACATCAAAGACCGAGGCCTCACAGGGTGATGGTACTTGTAGGTTAAGCCAAGTTCAGTAGCATATCTTTGCAGTAACAGAATGCTCCAATATGCCCAAAATGATCAGCCCCAGAAGAACTCGTGCCTATAAACCATTTTAAAAACAGACTGGTGAATAAACCATAATGCCAACTTATTTATGTACACCGAGAAACACAACTGCCAAATGGACAAATACATTGGCTCCTCTTTTAGGAGCGTCTATCTGGGAAATCAGACTTTGGAATCAGGAAAATAGAGTGAAGAGAGCTGAGA
This sequence comes from Eptesicus fuscus, assembly GCF_027574615.1. Taxonomy (NCBI): domain Eukaryota; kingdom Metazoa; phylum Chordata; class Mammalia; order Chiroptera; family Vespertilionidae; genus Eptesicus; species Eptesicus fuscus. Next base: position 64,212,910 of record NC_072474.1, on the reverse strand, counting down.
TAATTCTAAGGCCATGGCATCAAGTTACAATAGCTTTATGTGCTAATTTACTTCGGAGAGAGCAGCATGGCGTAATGGAAATGGTATGGCAACGCGCAGGACCAAAACCCGGTTCTGCCGTGCACTAGCTGTCTGATCTCTAACAAGTTATTTCATTTCTTAAGTTTAATTATGGAGATAATTAATTATGGAGATAACTGCTACTTCGCCTTTATGTACTGCATAGACTGTTACAGAAAAATAGTTGTATTAGGAGGGGATTAGAAAGGGGGGAATGGGAGATACCTGTAAGCCTCGGTGTGTTGTGCTGAGGGTTAATGATGAAGTGGTAACACCGCACACATACTATTAACGCAAGTTCCGTAAGTGGCAGCTCTGCCACCACTAACTCTAAGATCGATGTTAGGACGAGGTCCTCTCCCTCCAAAGCAGGGCTCAGGACAGCCGAACACTTTCTTCTTCTCCGGGCTCCTGCTTTTCCAGGATGCAGACACCCTTCCTGATAGAAGTTTCTTCAGATGGCTCTCCCCCAAAATGAGTTAATACCTTAACTGTGCACACATATTGAAGGCCTACATTCCTCAGATTCTCCTCTGTGGTTACTTTTCACTATGCATTGCTTTCTTCATTTTGTTGTGGAAGCATCTAATGGCTGCTCTCCTTAATTATTTTATTCTTGATAGTTTAATTCTCATATGTCAACCTCATCTCCAAATTCTGGGAAAATCATACTATACCCCCTGTCTAAGGATAGCTGAAATTGTCCTTTTTTTTTTTTTTTTTTTTAACTCAAAGGGATGCCTTGAGAGGTGAAAGAAGAAGTCTATGGATAGTTGTATGATTAGCTTCCACTACTTGGGGGCTTCTTCAGGACTTTCACATTGGTTCTGCACTTCCCTTTTTGTAATTTTGGAAATAATCGCAAATTCACGTATGAGACATAGTAGAGAGAAATCCTGTATATCCTTCACTCTCTCTCCCCAATAGTGACATCTGTATAACCAGAGTACAACATCAATAACCAAGATATTGACCTTGGTACATCGCTCGATTTCATCAGTTTTACATGCACTCCTTCTTGTGTGTATTTAGTTTTATACAGATTTTGCCATGTGTGCACATTTGTGTGATCACCAACACAGTCGAGCACAGGACATACAGGTGTTCCTAAAAGGGGAGCCGAAGTTCCCGCGTGTTGCCTTGTTATATAACCATACTACTCCCTTCCCCCAGTCCCTCCTTCCTACTCTCTGACAACCACTAATCCTTTCTCCACTTCTATAATTTTTATCCTTTCAAGAAGGTTATACAAATGGAATTATAGAGCATGTAACCTTCGGGATTGCTTTTTTTCACTGAGCCTTCATCGGAGAATTCCTTGGAGATTCATGTAAGGTTTGTGCTCATCGGTGGTCTGGTACCTTTTATTCTTTGGTAGTATTTCATGCTACGGATGTAGCCAGTTTGTTTATTCACCGATTACAGCATACCTGGTTGCTTTAACTTTCTGTCTATTGCAAATAAAGAAGGTATGTAACGGAGACGTAAAGTACAGCATAGGGAATGCAATAACCTATATCCTAAAAGGCCTGTGGTTGTGACGCCGTCACGGTGTCACGACCAACCACCAAGAGGTGCACTGATGGGACTGGTGGCGGCGTGGTGGGCGGGACTTCTGGGTCCCAAGGCCCTGCCGTGGCACAAGGGACTTCTGGAGCATCGCCGGGTGCCAGCAGCATCTGAGGAGCATCGCAGGCTGCCAGCATGCGAAGCTTCGCGGGGCAGCGGACATGGCCCTGATGGCAGGTTAGGTAGGCCTAGGGGATCCTACACGCACACGATTTAATCGTGTGCTGAGCCTCTAGTATTTAATAATTATGTATGGTGCAGGTGGGTACTAGGAGTATCTGGAGGAACACTTTGTAAAGTATATGATTATCTAACCACTGTGCTGTACACCTGAAGCTAATACAAAATAATATTGAATGTAAACTGTAATTGAAAAATAAAAAATTTAAAATAAAATTGAGCACATAATTTTATTTTATTTTTTTGCAGTTGAGCACACAATTTTTTAAAAAAAGAAGCTATGAAGTGTGAACGTAAGTTTTTATTTCTCTGCAACAAAGGCCCAGGACTGCACTTGTTGGGCAGTATGATACTTTCATGAACACTCTTTAAAGAATCGGTTTCCTGAGTAGCTATACCATTTTATATTCCTAGCAGCAAGGTAGGATTGATCCGGTGTCTTCGCATCCTTATCACCATTGGTGGTATCACTATTTGGTGTTAGCATTAAATAATTGGTGTTAATTGGTGATAATTCGTGTTATCACTATTTGTTATGTTAGCCATTCTGACAGGCATACACTGATATCTCATTGTGGTTTTAATTTGCATTTCTCTGCTGGCTAATCATGTGGAATATCTTTTCATGTACTTATTTGCCATCTGTATATCCTCTGCAGTGAAATGTCTATACCTGGCTTTTACCCACTTACAAGTGGACTATTTTTTATGGTTGAAAACAAAAAACAGTTTGAAGTGCTTTGTAAATTCTAGACACAAGTCCTTTTTCAGATAGCAGTTTGCAAATACTCTTCCAAGTCTATAGCTTATCTCTTCATCTACTCAACAGGGTTTTATGTAAAATAATTATTTATTTATTTATTGTTGTGTGTGAGTTAAAATATACATAAAAGTCTTATCATTTTAAGTGTACAATAGAGTGGTATTAAGTACATTCACACTGTTGTGCAAACATCACCACCGTCCATCTCCAGAACTTTTCATTATCCCAAACTAAAACTGAACTCAACCTATATAATAAAAGCCCAGAGACCAAAAGGGCGGAATGACCAGAATGATCAGAGACCAGAATCACTGTGGCCCCTTGCCCCGACCAGCCCTGCCCCCCAGTGGGGACCCCCGCCTGATTGGGGGCAGGGCCGGCCTGCAAACCACCAGAGGCCCCTCGATCTGGCCGGCCCTGATCCCCAGCGGGGAACACCACCCTGACTGGGGCCCCCATCAGGGTAGGCCAGCCTGCCCCCACCCATGCACCAGGCCTCTATCCTATATAATAAAAGGGTAATATGCAAATTGACCCTAATGGTGGAAAGACCAGACAACCACTCGACCAGTCACTATGAGGTGCACTGACCACCTCTCAGTCCCTTTCCCTGGCCAGCAGGCTCCAATCACCCAATGGCGAACAGGGAACTGGGGGTGGGTGGCGGAGGACGTGGGTGGCGCCAGGCCAAGGCCCCCACCCCACCAGTCACCCCACACACAGAGGGCAACATGCGGCGGGGGTGGAGCCAGCAAGCAGGCGGGAATGGCTGACCTCTCGGACCCATCCCCTGGCCGTCAGGCTCTGATCGCCCGATGGCAAATGGGGAACCGGGGTTGGGTGGCGATGGGGGGTGGGGTCGGCTGTGGGAAGCCGGGGAAGATGGCCCTGATTGCAGGCCAGGACTAGGGACCGTACCTGTGCACAAATTTCATGCGCCGGGCCTCTAGTCTATATATATAAAAGCCTAAGCGACTATCTGGCCAGCCAACCATTCGACCAGTAGCTATAATGCACACTCACCACCAGGGGGCAGATGCTCAATGCAGGAGTGAAAACCACAGGCATGAAAACATGGAACAGACTGATGAATTTCAGAGGGAAGGGGGGAGAGGGGAGGGTGGGAAGAGGTTAACCAAAGATCATATATACATACTAGAGGCCTGGTGCATGGATTTGTGCACTGGTGGGGTCCCTTGGCCTGGTCTGTGCCCTCTCGCAATCCAGGACCCCTTGGGGAATGTCAGAGAGCTGGTTTTGGCCTGACCCTCACAGGCCAGGCTGAGGGACCCCACTTGTGCATGAATCCGTGCACCAGGCCTCTAGTTAAATAATAACTCTCCATTCCCATCTCTCCCAGCCTCTGGCAACAACCATTCTACTTTTTATCTCTATGAATTTGACTATGCTAGGTACTTTATATAAGTGAAGGTATTTGTCTTTTTGTGTCTGGCTTATTTCACTTAGCATAATGTTCTCATTATGTATCATCCATCATGTATCATGTATCAGAATTTCATTCTCTTTTAAGGCTGAATAACTTGTCATTGTATGTATATACCATATTTTCCGGCGTATAAGACGACTTTTTAACCCAGGAAAATCTTATACGCCCAGTCGTCTTATACGCCAGAAAATACGGTAATAGTAAATAGGCTTCTCGCCCAAGTCTCTCTCATGAATAGAGTGTCAGGTACCGTATTTTCCGGCGTGTAAGACAACTTTTTAACCCAGAAAAATCTTATACGCCCAGTCGTCTTATACGCCGGAAAATACGGTACTACGTTTTTTATCCCTTCATCTGTGGGTAGACAAGGATTTGGGAAGTTTCACCTTTGGGCTGCTATGAATAATGCTATGAATATAGGTGTACAAATATCTGTTCAAGTTTCTGCTTTCAGTTCTTTGGGGTATAGACCAAGGAGAGGAATTGTAGGTACTTGGTGGTCATATGGTAATGCTATGTTTAATTTTTTGAGGAACGATCATGGCAGCCGCACCATCTTACATGCCCACCAGCAAGGGTTCCAATTTCTCCACATCCTCACAAACCCTTGCAGATTTTAGTTTTTTTACCCTAATAGGTACCAAGTAGTATCTTATAGTGGGTTTGGTTTGTATTTCCCTAATGATTAGTGATGTTGATTATCTTTTCATGTGCTTATTGGCCATTTAAAAAAACTTCTTTATTGTTTAAAGTATTACATACATCTCCTTTTCCCCCCCCACTGACCTCTCCCCAGCCACTCCCACCCCCTCAGCACATGCCCTCACCCCCACCCCTACTGTCAGTGTCTATTAGCTATGCTTATATGCATGCATACAAGTCCTTTGGTTGATCTCTTACCCCACCTCACCCTCTCCCCTGCCTTCCCTCTGAGCTTGGACAGTCTGTTCAATGCTTCTATGTCTCTGGATCTATTTTGTTTCATCAGTTTATGTTGTTCATTATATTCCACAAATGAATTAGATCATGTGATATTTAACTTTCTCCAACTGGCTTATTTAGCTTAGCATAATGCTTTCCAGGTCCATTAATACTGTTGCAAATGGTAAGAGTTCTTTCTTTTTTACAGCAGCGTGGTATTCCATTGTGTAGATGTACCACAGTTTTTTAATCGATTCATCTGCTGATGGACACTTAGGCTGTTTCCAAATCTTAGCTATTGTAAATTGTGCTGCTATGAACATAGGGGTGCATATATCCTTTCTGATTGGTGTTTCTAGTTTGTTGGGATATATTCCTAGAAGTGGGATCACTGAGACAAAATGGGAGTTTTTGAGGAAACTCCATACTGTTCTCCACAGTGGCTGCACCATTCTGCATTTCCACCAGCAGTGCATGAGGGTTCCTTTTTCTCCGCATCCTCACCAGCACTTGTGATTTGTTGATTTGTTGATGATAGTCATTCTGACAGGTGTGAGATGGTACTTCATTGTCATTTTGATTTGTATCTCTTGGATGATTAGTGACTTTGAGCAGGTTTTCATATGTCTCTTAGCTTTCTGTATGTCCTCGAACAGGAGTGGTAAAAGTGGGCATCCCTGTTCTTAGGGTAAATGGTTTTAGTTTTTCCCCATTGGGTAAGATGTTGACTGTAGGTTTGTCATATAAGGCTTTTATTATGTTAAGGTATGATCCCTCTATTCCCACTTTGCTGAGAGTTTTTATCAAGAAAGGGTGTTGGATTTTGTCAAAAGCTTTTTCTGCATCAATTGATATGATTATATAATTTTTACCTCTCAATTTGTTTATATGATGTATCACATTTATTGATTTGCAGATATTGTACCATCCTTGCATCCCTGGAATAAATCCCACTTGGTCATGGTGTATGATCTTTCTAATATAATACTGGATCTGATTTGCTAGAATTTTGTTGAGGATTTTGGCATCTATGTTCATCAGGAATATTGGCCTGTAGTTCTCTTTCTTTGTAGTATCTTTATTTGGTTTTGGGATTAGGGTAATGCAGGCTTCATAGAAAGAGCTTGGAAGTATGCCTTCCTCTTGATTTTTTTTGGAATAGTCTCAGGAGGATAGGTGTTAGTTGTTTTAATGTCAGGGCTTTTGTTTGCTGGAATTTTTTTGATTAATGCTTCAATATCATCAGTAGCTATCAGTTCAGGTTTTTTATTCTTCCTGATTAAATTTTGGAAGATTGTAGTTTTCTAGGAGTATGTCCATTTTGTCCATTTTGTCTAGATTGTCCAGTTTGTTGGAGTAGAGTTGTTCATAGTATTTTTTTTTTACAATCCTTTGTACGTGGGGGGCTGGGGGCGGGGGGAGGAGTCAGTTGTTACTTCACCTCTTTCATTTCTGATTTTATTTGGGTCATCTCTGTTTCTTGGTGAGCCTGGCTACAGGTTCATCAATCTTATTTATCCTTTCAAAGAACCAGCTCTTGGTTTTATTGATATTTTTTTATTGTGTTTTTTTTTTTCTGTATGTCGTTTAGTTCTGCTCTGATCTTTATTATTTCCTTCCTTATGCTTACTCTGGGCTTTTCCTCCTGTTCTCTTTCTAATTCTTTAAGTTGTAGGGTTAGATAATTTATTACCAGTTTTTCTTGTTTTATGAGGTAGGCTGTAAAGCTATGAACTTCCCTCTCAGGACTGCTTTCACTGTGTCTCATAGATTTTGGATTGTTGTGTTTTCATTGTCATTTGTTTCCAGGATGCTTTTTATTTCTTCTTTGATCTCTTTGGTAAGCCAATCATTGTTTAATAGCATGCTATTTAGCCTCCAGGTGTTTGATTTTTTTCATTTTTTTATTGTAGTTGATTTCTAATTTTACGCCATTGTGATCTGAAAAGATGCTTGATATGATTTCTATCTTCTTGAATTCGAAAAGAGTTTGCCTGTGTCCCAATACATAGCCTATCTTTGAAAATGTCCCAGGTGTACTTTAGAACAGTGATGGGCAACCTTTTGAGCTTGGTGTGTCAAACTTCGCCAAAAAACTGAGCATAACTCAGGTAGTGTGTCACTTTGAGGAAAAAACATTATTTCGCAAATGTTTCATCCTCAGGAGCAGCAAATGTTTCATCCTCGGCATGTGGCCACCTCAGCGGCCGCGTGTCATCAAAAATGGCTACGCATGTCAGTGCTGACACGTGTGTCATAGGTTCGCCATCACTGCTTTAGAAGAATGTATATTCTGTAGCTTTGGGGTGAAATGTTCTGAAGATGTCAATTAGTTCCATCTGATCTAGTGAATCATTTAGTATTGCTTTTTCTTTGATTTTTTTTGTTTAGGGGATTTATCCAGTGGTGTCATTGGAATATTAAAGTCCCCTACTATGATTGTATTGCTGTCGATCTCTCCCTTGATATCTTCCAGAAGTTTTTTTAAGTATTTGGGTGCTCCTGCATTCGGTGCATATATGTTTACCAGATTATGTTCTCTTATTGAATTGCTCTCATTAGTATTATGAAGTGGGCCTTCTTATCTCTTGTTATGGCTTTCACTTTGAGGTCTATTTTGTCAGATATAAGTATTGCTACCCCAGCTTTTTTTTTCATTTCCATTTACTTGAAATTTTTCCCCCCATCCCTTCACTATCAGTCTGTGTGAGTCCTTTGTTATGAGGTGAGTCTCTTGTAGACAGCAAATATATGGGTCATGTTTTCTTATCCATACAGCTACCCTATGTCTTTTGATTGGAGCATTTAATCCATTTATGTTTAAGGTTATTATTGATAGGTAATTGTTTGTTGCCATTTTTATTCTTTATGCCTGTGTTCCTTCTTCCCTTTCTATTTCTTCTTTGTACTTCAAGCAGAGGAGAGGAAATTAGATATATGAGTAAGCCAACAGAGACTACAATAATAATAACACATCAATAAAGCAGATAAAGAAGATCAATTTGTAACAAGGGGTAAAGAGAAAGGAAAGAGAAGAACTAAAGTGGGGACAAGAGAAGAGAAAACAGGATGAAAAAGGGAGAAGTGAGGAAGAAAGGGTGGGAAAAAAAGACAAAAGAAAATAAAAAAAAGAACAAAAAAAATAAAAATAGAATAAAGAAAAAAGAAAAAACAAACAAAAATATAGAAAAAATTGTTTTTAAAATAAAAGATAAAAAATAAAAAAGTGAACAGTTGGTCACTTCAGCTGAGTTTTAATGCCCCATGGGGGCTGGGTTAAGACCCCACTCTTCTGCTCTATCTGCCTCTTCTTAGTTTCCTGTTAGGTAGTCAGCACTGTGTTGAAGTTCCAAGCGATCCACCACTCCTCTGTGACTATCCCACAGCTTTGGCTGCAAGTAGGCGGGACCAATCTGCCCTCTTTGCCTGTCTGCCTGCTGTCAATCTTAACCACTCAAGCGTCTATTTCTGACAGGGCTTTAGGTGCGGGTGGTGCTACATCGCTTTCCAGGACTGAACAGCCCCTCTTCAACCCAGTCCCTGAGGGTTCTTTGGGGCTATTCAGAGTCTTTGTTTCCTTTGTAAAGCTCAAGGTGTATGCTGGGTGTGGCTGTATTAGCTGTTGGGAGGGGCTGGCTCTTCAGGAGAAAAATGGCTGCTTAGGTTTGAAGGGTCACGAATGCCTCAGTGCCAGATTCCTGGTCACCTCTCCCCGACACACTCTCCTCCATAGCCTCTCCCCAGACTCCACAAATCTGCACCTCTACCTGCACCACAAGCCTCAGGTGAGTGTTTGTAATTGAAAGGTCCTATGAACTGGGCTTAGCAAATAAAAGCAAAGAAAACAGAGGCAAAACAACCACGAAACTGCAAGTCTCCCCCTCTCACCCCCCCCCATTTCCCTCCTGGCTTTCCACTGCTCAGGCAGCTCTTCAGGCCACCTTTCTGGGTGCAGACTCTCATGACTGTGGACTTAGATCTAGATTCTCCAGCTGCCAGCAGCCCTGTGGACTTCCTTTCCACAGTTGGATGTTATGCCTGTCCCCAAGGGACACAGCCTTGGTGCAGTGCAGCTTCCTCCTGACCCTCTTGGCCCAGTGGTCACGCATCTCTCTCTCCAGCCCAGATCCCTGATCCTACCAGGTGTCCTCTGCCCTTCCCAGCTGCAAACTGTCTCACCAGCTGTGTCTAATTTGCCAATTCTGAGAGGACGTTCTCTGATTTAGTTGCTCCTTCTATCTGCTCTGGGACAAGGTGCAGGACATGTCTGCCTATTCGGCCACCATTTTTCCAGACTTATATCTTCTTTGAAGATATGTCTACTCATGTCTTCTGCACATTTTAAAATTGGGTTGTTTTCTGATGTAGGAGTAGGAGTTCTTTATATATTCTGAATATAAATCCCTTATCGCATTCATGATCTACAAAATTTTCTCCCATTAGGTGAGTTGCCTTTTTATTCTGCTGAGAGTGTCCTTTGATGCACAAAAATTTAAAATGTTGATGAAGGCCAATTTATCTATTTTTTTTGTTTCCCATGTTTTTGGTGTTCTATCCAAAAATATCACTGCCAAATCCAATGTCATGAGACTTACAGTTTTTACCCCTCCAATTTAGGTCTTTGATCCATTTTTGAGTTAATTTTTTTATATGGTACAAAGTAGCTTTGTTGGCATGTTAATATGTAGAACCATTTGTTTTTTTTTTGTGTTTTTTTTTTCTTATATTTTATTGATTTTTTTACAGAGAGGAAGGGAGAGGGATAGAAAGCTAGAAATATCGATCAGCTGCCTCCTGCACACCCCCTTCTGGGGATGTGCCGGCAACCAAGGTACATGCCCTTGACCGGAATCGAACCTGGGACCTTTCAGTCCGAAGGCCGACGCTCTATCCACTGAGCCAAACCGGTTTCGGCCAGAACCATTTGTTTAAAAGACTATCTTTACCACATTGAATGATCTTGGCACTTAACAGGCTCTTTTGCAGAGCAAAAGGTTTTTAATTTTGATAAGATGCAACTTACCATTTTTTCTTTCATAAATTGTGTGTGTTTTTTATGTCAAGCCTAAGAAGTCTTTGCCTAGACCTTGATCTTGAAGATTTTCTTCTATAGTCTTTCTAAAAGAGTTACAGCATTACATTTTACATTTGAATTTATGATCTGGTTATGTCTTTTTAAACTATAGGTCTCTATTGTCTTTTTGAATTGAGTTAGACCTAGACAATTTATAACTCATTTTCACAAAGATCAGGAAATATGTGACACTAAGTCAATCTTCTGAAGTAGTAAAGAAATCCTCTCTAATAAAATGGTAATATGCAAATTAACCATCACTCTGCTACATAAGCCACGCCCACCAGCCAATCAGGGCGAGTATGCAAATTAACCCCATTCAAGATGGCTACAGCCACAAAGAGCAAGGTTTCCTAGGTAACAGAGGAAGCCAAGCTTTCCGATAGCTGTTGCAGGCCTAAGCCTCCACTCAAGCTACAAAGTTTCAATTATAGAAGGTAAACAAATTCAAACAAATGGCGGCAGAATGGAGCTTGAGAGAGCAGGCCAGGGTTGCCGCCGGCAACAGGGGAAGCAAAGCTTTCTGCACACCCTGGCCGGGCTCACCCGCTTAAGGCAACAAAGTTTCAATTGTAGAAGGTAAATTAACTGCCACAGAAATGGCTGCCGCCCCGGAGGGAGCAGCAGGCTTGGCTCCGCTCCAGGCTACAAAGTTTCAATTGTAGAAGGAAAATAAATTCCAGATACCAGGGCCTCCACTTGGTTGCCAGGGGGCGTGGCCGGCCTGCAAACCACCACAGGCCCCTCGAGCAGGCCACCCCATGCCCCAAGGGAACCCCACCCTGATCCGGGACATCCTTCAGGGCAAACCAGCTGGCCCCCACTCCTGTACCAGGCCTCTATCCTATCTAATAAAAGAGTAATATGCAGATTGACCATCACTCCAACACACAATATGTCTGCCCCCATGTGGTCAAAGATCCTGCCCCCATGTGGACACAACATGGCCAGCAGGAGAGGGCAGTCGGGAGGCACCCGGCCTGCAAGGGAGGGCAGTTGAGAGGCACCTGGCCTGCAAGGGAGGGCAGTTGGAGGTGATTAACCCTGCAGGAGAGGGCAGTTAGGGGTGACCAGGCTGGCAGCAGAGTGGTTAGGGGGTGATCAGGCTGGCAGGCAGAAGCGGTTAGGGGCAATCAGGAAGGCAGGCAGGCAAGCAGTTGGGAGCCAGCAGTCCTGGATTGTGAGAGGGATGTCCCAGATTCGAGAGAGTACAGGCTGGGCTGAGGGACAACCCCCCGCCATGCACGAATTTCGTGCACCGGGCTTCTAGTATTCTTATAATGAAGAACATATGCTTTAGCCATAATATACCCTAGCATGCCAGGTTCTTTTGGCATCTGACCATTATGAGCCTGAGAACAGAACAGTGAGAGAGAGAGAGAGAGAGAGAGAGAGACAGTGAGAGAGAGTGTGAGTGTGTGTGTGTACATGGGGAGAAGAGCTCCCTTACCTACTTCACCTCCCACCCACATAAGAGTTAGCATGAAGACCAGAAGATCCAAGTAAAAAATTCTTTCAGGACCAGTTTCTGGTTTGTTAACCTGCCAATGCCCCATGTGACATAAATTGGTCTTTTTAACTTCTTTCTCCTTTCCTAGTAGGATTGTGTTAACCAAATAAGGGGAATCTGTTACATATACTTTTTTTGTCTAAAACAATCTAATATATCCTTCTTTTGCCCTCACTCATCTGATAATGTGACCGAAGAACCCGCAGTAGAGAAACGACCCTGATGTGCTTTCTACTGTCTGTGCTGGAAGAGGATTCCTGGAGAGGCCAGGAGATGACCGTTTGATTAGGTTTGGTTTCATAAGACCCTGAGTGGTCTGGCTTGACAAGTTGATATATTTGATTGGAGTACCTCTGCAAAGAACAAATTAATAGATCTATTTATTTAACTCTCTTCACTGCCTCAGTGTTATCTGAGAATTAAAAATTAAAACTGAGAAATGGTTCTTTCTCCTCCATCCTTCCAGGCACCATTAAAATAAACTTCCAGTCACATTAGAAAGTGTCACCCAAACGTTACCTACGTTTCCTAGCAAGGACAAGTTCCACTCCTTCCCTGAGCAACATCAGCACGGTACCTACCAGCTAACAGTACATTTTTCCTTCCCTTTGTAAGGAAAGATGGGCAGAAGGAAAAAACACTCCACACTTTCAGGATAGTTTTATCTTTGCAATCTGAGTTATACTTCTGTGTAATACTTATTCCATTGATGTTAATCTCCCAATAATATCTCACAGTAAAATACTTAGGATAATTGTTCCCGCATCCCAAATGGTAAACTACATCTGGAACAATGTCACCTAATGGGTTCCTGACAAAAGGAGGAAAAGAGCCAAAATTGCATAAACCTTCTTGAAAGGATTCTGGCATGTAGATGCAGTTTGGAAGACTCTCCTTCAAATGGCATCATTTATCCAAACGATTTGCAAAGCTGCTACCCAGATGGTCAAATCCTCCCAGAGAGCCAATACTGCTAACTCCTTGTATATTCCTATCATGCATTCTTTTCTTCCAATAGATATCAAAGTTTGAGTGATTTCACTCTCTGACACCCAATCTGTGGCAGGAGTGTGACTGCACAGTGTGAACTTTTCAGCACAGAGTCAGAGGCTGAAAATCCCAGTCTGCTCCCTGCTCCCTCTGTGACCTGCATCCTCGAGGCTCTTATTCTTCTTCGGAGACAAAATGAACTGTATCAAAGGCTTGTGGTGGATCCCACCGCTGACAGTTTGTTCCCCTGGAAGTCTTCTAGCTGCAAAAGCCCAAGAGAATACCTGGCCATTTAAAACGTACAATCTCATGGAAGCAAACAAAGTATTACTATAAGCCCACATTAGCTCAACACCTAAGACTCCAGTTACTGTAACTGATTTGGAAAAGGGGGTCATGATAAAGTTGAGGTCATATAATTATTCCTAATTTTATGATTAACTTACAAACAGATGGTCTTACAGTATAAGCTAATAAAGCTACTGAAGTCAAAGGATATAGCATACTGTTACCAATGATAATCCTTAGAGACAAACTTTCTATTCTGTCAGGCAATGATAAAACTCCAATTTACAAATGGAAAAGTAAAGCCTATTGATCATCTTCATTTACAGCTTTCAAAACTTTATTAGTGAGAAACCACTTATAATAATAACTGAAATGTCACAAAAATTAGTAATATTTTCTGGGGCTGGAAAGAATTTGCTTGTTCGGAATTAGAAGGAGTTTGCACTCCCTAAGGTGATGGTGAGAGGCGGCAACTGTTCATTGACTCTGGAGCCAGATTACCAGGGCTTGAATGCCAGCTCTGCCACTTACTAGCTATGTGACCTTGGTTAAGTCCTCTCTGTGCCTCAGTTTCCTCGTCAGTAAAATGGAAATAATAACAGTACCTACATTAGAGGATTTTTATGAGGGTTAACAATACATTGAAAGTGCTGATAGTACCTAGCATTTGGCGGCTTTGCAATAAATGTTCACTATATTCCACTGCAAGTGATGTTTGGGGTCTTCATTTTGTAATTTGTCAGATTTTGAGCTCTCTACCACAGCGATTTTTTATTCTGTTGGCAGAGCCAGCTGGAATAGAGCAGGAAAGATTAATGAGTCACACACTAATGGTTAGGATTGTCACAGTGTCTGTAAACAAACAGCATCCTTGACGTTTTTTTAACTTTCTGGGAATCTTAAGTTATTTTCCATGTGTGTCATGGGCAAATAAATGTGAAGGGCTTATGTTATTTTGTAATTCATTTACAATTATAAGTAGTAATGTGAGGACTATGTGTTTTGTTACTAAAATGTTTATAGGCCCTCAGCTATAAAACAAGAGATCTGCGATACAATCAGCTCATTATGCTGGCAGTTAAAATTTTGCTTTCATTGAACCCCAAGTTTGGGAAAGCATGATAGTTTGAGTGACCTGGTGTCACCCTAAGACTATATGGCCTCCTCTAACCAGACAGGTAGAAATATTATTTAACCTATGAGGTCAATTTTGCTCCAAAATAATTTTCATGAACACTGGCAAGAAACAATAAATTAATAAAGGATTTCTGTAAAATATTACCATTTCCAAAAGAATATGATGGTTTCTAAGTAGAAGCAATGGTGACTGGTTTTTCCCCAATGCTTTCTTTTTTAAAAAAATATATTTTTATTGATTTTAGAGAGGAAAGGAGAGGGAGAGAGAGATAGAAACATCAATGATAAGAGAGAATCATTGATTGGCTGCCTCCTGCCCGCCCCCCACTGGGGATTGGGCCTGCAACCTAGGCATATGCCCTGACTGGGAATTGAACTGGTGACCTCTTGGTTCCTGGGTCAATGCTCAACCGCTGAGCTACACCCGGCTGGGCTCCCCAATGCTTTCTTAATTTATAAAATACTTTAATTCAATTGACAGATGATTTGTAGGGATACTTTCAAACTAGTGGCCCAAAGGATTATTTTTCTCAGAAATAGATGGAATACACTGTCCTCACACCATTCATGGAGTAATCCCAGAAGGAAGTCCCTTCTACCAGTACTTGAATTTTAAACATCTTCTTAGAGTTTCTATGCCAAAATCCTCCTCAGAATCCATTTATATCTTCAATAATATTAAAAAAATATTCCCATAATGCAGACTGGTGCAGCCACTGTGGAAAACAGTATGGCATTTCCTCAAAAAATTAAAAATGGAACTCCCATTTGACCCAGTAATACCACTTCTAGGAATATATCCCAAGAAAACAGAAACACCAATCAGAAAGGATATATGCACCCTATCTTTATAGCAGCACAATTTATAATGGCTAAGATTTGGAAACAGCTTAAATGCCCATCAGCAGATGAGTGGATTAGAAAACTGTGGTACATCTATACAATAGAATACTACGCTGCTATAAAAAAAGAAGGAATTCTTACCATTTTCAACAGCATGGATGGAACTGGAGAGCATTATGCTAAGTGAAATAAGCCAGTCAGTGAAAGAAAAATACCACATGATCTCACTCATTTATGGATAATAAAAAACATTATAAACTGATGAACAAAAATAGATGCAGAGGCAGAGAAGTATTGAACAGATTGTCAAACTACAGCGGGAAGGCTGGGGAGGTAAGAGATCAACCGAAGGATTTGTATACATGCATATAAGCATAACAAATGGACACAAGACACTGGGAGGGGGGTGAGGGCATGTGTGGGGGCGGGGTAGGGGTAGGGGAGGCTGGGGGAAGATCAATTGGAAAAAAAAGGAGACATATGTACTACTATTTGTAATACTTTAAACAATAAAAAATAAATAAAATAAAAAATATTCCCATACGTGGCAAGTATAATTGCCAATCCAACAGTCATTTTTCCTCTTCTTAGCTAACAGAAACTAGTTTTATTCAGGACAGCTATGTTTTTAGCCCAAGGGTATATGTCATAGCTGGTCTAAGCCAATCATAACTATCTCATTTTCCTTTGTTGAGTCTCTTTCCAGACTCCTTTGCACCTGGCCTATGAGATGCAAGGGGAAATCTATTGTGTAGCAAGGGAAGGGTTTACATCCCTGATTATGAAAAACCTCTTTTCTTCCCACTCTCCTCCTTTTCTACTTGGGATATTGTTGTGAAAATACTGTACCTAGTGTTATGGCAACTATCATACAACCATAAGACAGCAAACATGAGGACCCAAAGCCAACATACTGAGAATGGCAGAGTAGGAGGAAAGAGCTGTCTCCTTGATAACACCATTGAGAAACGATACCAAACTTCTGATATTGTGAGCCCCAAACTTCTTGTAATGTGAATCTATTAAGTCTTTATTGCTTTACTACTGTAGGTTAGTATAGCACCAAAATCCATTCTATCTTCTTCCATTATAGCTGAGCACTATGATTACCAGTCTCCCTTTCAAATAAACATGGCCCTGTGAATAAGTTCTCTCCAATGGAATGTGAGTGAAGGCTCATATGATAATAGTATTATCTCTATATATAAAGAGCCAGGGTCATAACATCCACAATGACCAGAAGCTCGACCAAACTTCAGCTGCGCACGCAGCAGGTGAGCGGGCTGAACTGCTGACCTCTCGGAGAGAGAGAGAGGCAGGGCTGATCAGCAGCAGCAGCAGCTGCTGGTGAGGCCAGAGAGAGAAGCAGGGTCTGATCAGCAGCCAAGCCTCTCTATCTCTCTCCCAGAGGACAGCAGTTCAGCCCGCTGGCCAGCAGCCTGGGGTGGCTGCTGATCAGCCCTGTCTCTATGATCAGGCCCAGAGATAGGCCCAGAGATGCTGACTGGCATAGAAACTGACCAATCAGAACCAAATCTGGGTGATGCGTGAGGAGCCAATGGCTGCCTAGGAGGTGGAGCTTTTGACACTGACTTGCATAGAAACTGACTAATCAGAACCAAATCTGGGTGAAGTGTGAGGAGCCAATGGCTGCCTAAGAGGTGGAGCTTTTGATGCTGACTGGCATAGAAACCAACCAATCACAACCAAATCTGGGTGAACTGCAAAGGCAGAACCTAAGGTGGGGGCTGAGGAGGGGTTTTAAGGGCAACAGCTGTTTGGTGTAAGGTGTAAAAAAGTGATTCAATTTTTTAATGACCGGTTTGGCAGTACAGTGCATATGGCTGGCTATCAGTCCAGATATAGGGATTATGTGTTTTTGTCTGCCAAGAGCATCTCCTCCTTCTGAAAAAGGCCCCCCCCCCCCATTTAAGCAATCCTATACTATATAATCTATCTATACTAATAAAAAGGTAATATGCTAATTAGACCAGGTTGACCGGCCATCTTCCAGATGTCTGACTTCCTTCCAGACAAAGCCATGGTGGTGGGGGCTGAGGCAGAGGCAGTTAGGGGAGATCAGGCTGGCAGGGGAGGGCAGTTGGGGGCGAGATCAGGCCAGCAGAGGAGAGCAGTTGGGGGTGAGATCAGGCCAGCAGGGGAGGGCAGTTAGGGGCAATCAGGCAGGCAGAGGAAGTTAGGGGTGATCAGGCCCGCAGGGGAGAGCAGTTAGGGGCAAGATCAGGCCAGCAGGGGAGGGCAGTTAGAAGTGATCAGGCAGGCAGGCAGAGGCAGTTAGGGGCGATCAGGCCCGCAGGGGAGAGCAGTTAGGGGCAAGATCAGGCCAGCAGGGGAGGGCAGTTAGAAGTGATCAGGCAGGCAGGCAGAGGCAGTTAGGGGCGATCAGGCAGGCAGGCTGAGAGGTTAGGGGCGATCAGGCAGGCAGGGGGGCAAGGTAGGGGCAATCAGGCTGGCAGGCAGAGCGGTTAGGGGTGATCAGGCAGGCAGGCAGAGGGGTTAAGGGTGATCAGGCAGGCAAGTGGTTAGGAGCCAGTAGTCCCGGATTGCAAGAGGGTGCAGGCTGGGCTGAAGAATCTCCCTCCATGCATGAATTTCGTGCACCGGGCCTCTAGTATATTATATAGGAAAAGGTCTCTATTTTCTAGAGATGCATACTGAAGTATTTAGGGATCAATTGCCTCAATGTCTAAAATTTACTTTTAAAAACTTCATTAATGGGGTGATGAGAAGTTAGCAAAAGAGTGGTAATGATTATCCAACATTGTAAATACAATTAATGCTAGTGAATTGTACATTTAAAATGGTTAAAATAGCAAATTTTATTATATATATGTTTCACCATAAATAAAAAAAGTAAACACATAATCAAAAAAGATGTTCTACATCACACCATTAGAATATCTATTATCAAAGACAATAAAACCTAGAAAATAACAAGTGTTGGTGAGGATGTAGAGAAATTAGAATCCTTGTGCTCTGTGGCTGGGAATGTAAAATGGTACAGTTGCTGTAGAAAAAAAGTATGGTATTTCCTAAAAAAATCAAACAAAGAATGACCATATAATTCAGTAATTCTATTTCTGGATATACACCCCTAAAGATTGACAACAGAGGCTCATAGAGATATTTGCACATCCCATGTTCACAGTGGCATTTTTCACAATACCAAAAGCTGGAAGCAACCCAAGTGTCCATGGACAGAGAATGGATAAACAAAATGTGGTATCTACATACAATTTAAAACAATAATAGCCCTGATTGGTGTGGCTCAGTTGGTTGAGCATTGTCCCAATCACCAAGAAGTTGCCAGTCTGATTCCCTGTCAGGGCACATGCCCAGGTTGTGGGCTCAATCCCCAGTGGGGGTCATGCAGAAGGCAACTGATCGAAGTTTCTCTCTCCCTCTCTCTCTCCCTTCCTCTCTCTCTAAAATAAATAAATAAAAATAAATAATAAACACAAAGAAAATGTCTTACAAAAATCTGGTTTGTGCCAAGAAAGTATCTTGATTCTTGGAAAGAAATGAAAAAACGAAACAGTCACCTGTTTTGTCTGACTTGGAAGACAGACCAATTCTTTTTATGAAGTTATAAATTGAACCTATAACTTCATAAAAAGAATTGAAAAGAGCCTGTATATTAGTATGAATTGGCTGTTCTTTGTTGTTTTTACCAAGGAGTTATAAGAAAGAGACTAGCCCAGGTCAGAATAGACTAATTTGCAAAGAGAGATGTAAAAGTAGAGGAAGAATTTAGAAATTTGGGCTCTTAGCTTCTCCACCTCAAACAGCATGGGATTAGAGATGAGTAAAAGCATGTTGCCTTTCTTCCAAAGTCTGTGGCTTCAGAGGCCTCGATACAGCTGCCATTACATTGAGAGAGAAGCATGGAGGGCATGGAAGCAAAGAAACAGAGCAGGCTCAAGATCCATGTCTTGGAAAGGATTTGGGGAGAGATTGCTGGCACATGATCTGTTTGCATGTTAACAGATCAGAAGCCAGCTGAGTTTCTGAGGGAATTGTATTAGCAAAGCCAATAAAACCTTGTGACTGCTGTACTCTAGGCTTCCAGCCTGCACTAGTAGGCAGTGGGCTGCAAAAGCTGGATAGCCACCAAGGAGGGCACCCACTTCAGATTTAGCTAAAGAGGAAACTGAACAGAACCACCATTCCCCAAGGGCAAGTTCAAGGGACAGACAGAAGCATGGACACGGGGCCCTCCTAAAGGGCAGAACCAGGGTCTAATTAGGGAACCTCCTCCTCTGCCAGGGCAGGTGGCCTTCCCGTTCCCCTAGGATCCCAGCATCGCTATGGGCCAGGAGCTGCTGTGTGCCTGTCTTTCTCCTCTTTTTTGAATGGGGGTTTTAAATGTGGTTTTCTACTTCCTGTCCACCATTGTATATGGAGTGTGCGTATGAGTATAGAAGAAGAGATAATTTGCTTTTTAGTTCACTGGTTGTCAGACCATTAGGCCACATCCAAATCGGATGGAAAGGACAGTGCATTACCCAGAGACCATGGCTTTCAGGTGGTGCATTTTCTGGATGGGCTTGTCTGTCTCCCTTGGGATGAAGTGTGTTTCTCATGTTGGAAAGAGGGTGTTCACTAACTCTCGGTAGCCAGAAGGACTGACTGTGGCAAGACTGTTACCAGTCAATGAAAATCCATTCTCCACTTGCGTTAGAAGTATAATAGTTAGCTTGGCTGGCATAGCTCAATGGTTGAGCATCTACCTATGAACCAGGAGGTTGCTGGTTTGATTTCTGGTCATGGGCACATGCTTGGTTGTGGGCTCAATCCCCAGTAGGGGGCATGCAGAGGCAGCCGACCAATGATTCTCTCTCATCATTGATGTTTCTATCTCTCTCTCCCTCTCCCTTTATCTCTGAAATCAATAAAAAAATATACTTAAAAAGAAAGAAGTGTAATAGTTAGACATTTGGCTGCCCAGCCTCCTCTGCCCTGTGAAGTAGCCATAAGTTCCTGCCAATGGAATGTGAGCAGAAGAGACGTGTGCCACTTCCTGGCCTGGTACACACACCTCTCAAACACAAATTCCCTGTGGGCTGAGACGTCAGTGACCAGAAGAAAGAAGCTGTGCTGAGCACGGGATGGCTGTCATGGGTCCCCCACCTGGATGCTACACGAGGGAAAAAATAAACTGCACCTTTAAGCCACATAGTTGCTTAAACTTTTACTCTAGATAATAGATTCAGATACTCTGTTAGCTACAGCCCAAACATCTGATCTGATACCTCACATTAGTCCCTATAAAAGTGACAAAGTTGCTCTGTTCATGAGCTACTTGAGAGGTAAAAGGATTTTTAAAATTTTTCAATTACAGTTGACATTTTAATAGTATTTTATGATAGTTTCAGGTGTACAGCATAGTGGTTAGACATTTATATAATTTATGAAGTGATTTCCCCGCCCCCCCCATAAGTCTAGAAACACCTGGCACCATACACAGTTACTACAATATTATTGACTACATTCCCTTTGCTGTTCTTTACTATTTTTTAAATACCAACTTGTACTTCTTAATCCCTTCACCTTTTTCACCCAGTCGCCAACCCCTCTCCCATCTGGCAACCATCAGTCTGTTCTCTGAATTTATAGGTGATAATAATTTACAGAATCAGATGATACCCAAAAGTGCCAAGTGATGAGGAGGTTTCTCCAAGTGCGTGGAAGTATTAAGGCCAGGAAATGATTTCCTCACGGTAGCAGCAACCAATCTTTGACATATAATTTCTACGTATAATTTTTACAAAGGTTTTATAACTATACACACATCCTCGGAGGTATATAAAAGCTGGGTAGTGGACTGATTTTATTTTATAGATGACAATGACGTGATTACTCCCGACATGCCTGATTCAGCAGTTCTAAAGAATCTCTTCTAGACCCTTTGCTATATGCAATTATTTCATGTGATTTCCTATCCTTAAGGTAAAAAACAAATACATAAAAATCCTGTAAAGCAGTCAGACCAGGGGCTCACCGAAAATGAAACCCTTGTGCCTGGAAGTCCCTTGGTCTGAGCTTTGAAATCACACCACAGCGACCTTTTTTGGCCCACAGTCCCAGTATTAAGTGCCAAAACAAACAATGACTCATCATGATGCTGGCTGTCTCTTGCTAGACTCTGACACCAACACCTCAAGCCTGGTTCCATGAAGAGAAACAACCAAACCTGAAACCAACTAGAGCAAACAAGAAATCCCCAACGGACAGATAAATCCAGTAAGTTCAAGAGACGGGGATCTGAGAAGGAAATTCAGGTAGAGTCCTATGTGGCCATGAAATGCTAGGCTAATGCACATCAAACACCACACATTGAACTTGGATCTCCTCATCCAACAAACTGGCAGCTGCTCAGTGGATGTGTTATATCAGAGGTGATGGCCAAAATAGTATTTTTTTCATTCTGTTATTGTAGTTTCATGAGCACAAATCCTGGATCCAGAGTCTCTGGTTTCAAATCCAGGCTCTGCCACTTAGTTGCTGGATGGCGCCGTGCAAATTGCTTAACCTCTCCAAGCCTTAGTTTTCTCATCTATAACTCAGAGATCATCACAGTACCTACTTCATAGGGCTTCCATGATGATTAAGTGAGTTAACACAGAAGGCTCTTTGATAAGCACATGGCACGTGCTGAATAACTGCATGCCTATTATCATTCATTGTCTTTATAGTTTCAGATATACACTAATCAGTGTAAATCCCAACACAACACACCAACATGATTTTGTATATTGGAAGGGGAAATATTTCCTGATGAAGTGGAAAATTTGGCAGCCAGCTTCTGGAAGACCTTCATTCTAAGCATCTTTATTTTATTTCTTTCTTAAAATATTTTTATTGATATTTAGAGAGAGAGGAAGGGAGAGGGATAGAAATATCAATGCTAAAGTGAAGCATCCATCGGCTGCCTCCTGCACACCCCTTACCAGGAATCAAACCAGCAATATTCTGACACCCAACTGAGCCACACCAGCCAGGGCCGACACAGCTTTACAGTAAAACATTTCATTTAAAAATCTGGACCTTCCGCCCTAGCTGGTTTAGCTCAGTGGATAGAGCGTCGGCATGCGAACCGAGGGGTCCCAGGTTCGATTCCAGTTAAGGACACATGCCAGGGTTGCGGACTTGATCCCCAGTAGGGGGTGTGTAGGAGGCAGCCAATCAATGATTCTCTCTCATCATTGATGTTTCTATCTCTCTCTCCCTCTCCCTTCCTCTCTGAAATCAATAAAAATATATTTAAATAAAATAAAATAAAAATCTGGACCTTCTTTTTCAGTTTGCTGTAAACTACATTCACGGAGTAGAAGTTGGATTGATCATTGGGAACTAGTTTGTTCCAGGGTTCTGGGTTAGTTTTTCTGTCCCAGCAAACATCTGGATTGAATAACGCCAGGCACAAGATACTAGCATACAGCGCTGCCCCAGGACCTTGGGCTCCAAGAAATACAAAGAGGGGGATGGAGCTCGGATGCTTCCTGGCCTGACCAAGGATCTGGCGGAGCATGGCTGTGGCAGAGGGCTCTGGCCTGGAGGCAGAGAGAAACAAAACGGCAAGGCCCGGAAGCAGGTAGTCTGTGCAGGGAGCATAAATGGCTGTCTTCCTATCACTGATGCCCATCCCATTTGTGGTCCCAAAAAAGACCGCAGATTTATTCTAGCTTCATGGTGACTGCTTAGGAATTCAGTGAGGAACCTGGGTATGAATGACCTTGTACAAAGACCCTTCAGTCTCTTAGACATTATGCTGATGACTTCTTTGGAAGGACAGACAAAACACAGGAAATATACCAGATCAGAGGTTGTTTGTGGAGTCCAGACTGGTGCTGAAGAAGGTCGTATGTCACTGTGTCCTCCCCATGTCTAGAAGAATTAATCAACACCTCAGAACCCGAACTCCCCCCAACACTCAGAACCATCACATCGCCGAAGCGAAAGCCACCGAAACCGGGGACTCGTAAGTGTAGTTAACTGCCTTCCACACCGTTGGAGAAAGGTGACCTAAGGCAGTTCCTCATTTCCTACAGTTCCCTACAAAACACCACCTGGAACAGACCTACTATGTATCCATCTTCTCTATCTTCCTCCATCCCTCATCCCCACAGATGATGTCACTAGGTGTTCATTGTAAGCACTCAGAAGGCTACAGGATATAAAGAAGGATGTGCCTGCAGAACTGGGAACAAAATTAGGAAAACCAGAAAAGGTGGCTTTAGTGAAGCAGTAACATCATGTAATGCATTTGAACGACTTACAGGTCTGCTGCTAAGAGGGCTGGCACGTGTCGCAAGTCTCAGCAGAGACTGGCATGAAACTGGACTTCTACACAGCCCAGTGTGCTGGCCCCCATTGTGCCCACTGGTGGCTCTCCAAAGGCTCCAGGGACCAAGGATGCATTGACTCTGTTCCTGGGTTACCTCTTCCGGACACTGCCATCCCCATCCATGTTCTGAACACACTTCTCTTCCAGAGGAGTTCTCTGACTGGGACTTGTGAGCTAGCCTGGTGTGCCCTGTTCTTGTTCTCTCACCAAAATCCACAACTGACCAAGGCCAAACAATGCGGAGAGATCACAATGTTAGAGATCCTTGAAATGGTTGATGTGATGGGAGTAAGCTCCAGTAAAACATTACAGAACACATTCTGGAAATCAGCTATGGGTCAGTAGTATCCTCAATTTTATTTCCTGATGAGTCCAATGACAGATTTACAAAGATAAAGAGATGCTTCTAGGTTTCTTTGAGGCGCACAAAAAAAAAAAAAGTTTGGCATCTTAATACATGAAATCAAAATGTGTACTGTTCTGAGAGGCATCAGATAGACAATTGTATGACGCTGAGCACTATACATAATGTTCAAAGAATGAAAAGAAAGAGTGGGTTGGGTCAAAATTACCTACTTTATCAAAACACAGGTAAAACATAACCATAATTCAAAATTAGGTTGCAGAAGATAAAGTTATCTCAGAAGAACCATTTTCTCCTTTGATTTCAAAAAACACACACACACAGAAAAACTAAAATCTATTTTTTCCCTCCTCCAAAGACATTCATTTAGGTACACACAGTACATTTCTAAAAAAGAGAAGTGTGTCCGGGGAGCTCTGCATTTCACCCTTTTGCTGTGAATGAATAGCCCATTTCTTTTAAATTGCACACAAGTTACTTGAAGCTTTCTCTAGTGTTCCAGAAAAATATCCAAGTAATTGTCTTCATTATTATGCTTTTCCTTATTTATATACCCACTAAAAAACTGTACTTACATTCACTCAACAAGTATGGACCAAGTGCCTTCCCTGGTCGGGTATTGTACTGGGGAGTGGGGAAGGTACAGTTATAAAGAGGCAAGGATTCTGCCCTTAGTGTCTAGAGGAGGAGACTGACACAATGAAATAATTGCCAATGCCGATGTAATAACCTTCACAATACAAACAAGCTCTCTCCAGGCCAAAGCAAGGCATGCATAACCCCACCCGAGGAAGCTGAGCAGAGATTTCTAGAGGACGTGACATTTAACATGGTCTTGAAGGAATTCACCAGCCAGACAAAGGCAAAAGGGCATTCTGGGCAGAGGGACAGCTTGAACAAAGCCATGGAAACATGACTGGATGGTGAACCTATTTACCAGTGAAGAGGATTTCAGTGTGGCAGTGGTACTGGGGGAGCAGGAAGCCAGGCAATGTCCCTGGAGACACTTGTATCCTGAACCAAAGAATAGGGACATCCTAAAACAGCTGAACTCAAGAAATATTATGGGGGTGCGAGATGAAAGCAGAAAGAATTCTTGATACATTTCATTCTTGAAAACAGCTGAGGTGGCTCGCAGTACGCACCTATCAATGAATAGAAACCCTTCCATTTATTTGGATGAGGAAATTTTTGTATTTGGAGTAATGTCAGTTTGGGTTTGGTAATGGAGAAAAAATGATTGCATTGATAGGATACATGGATTTTGTTTTAAAAGAGAGGCATGTCAATGAAAGTACATTCTGGGGATCCAATCAATACTGAAATTGGGTAATAAAACCAGAAGAGACTATTATTTCCAAATTCTACGTCAGTTATTTTTCTTCCGTTAAAGTGTCCACAAACCAGAAAACTCAATTAAAGATGGAGAGAGAAAATGAGACTGAAGATTTACAGGAGATAGATTCATGAAAACCCAATGATAATCAGGATAAAGAAAGAGATTAGAAGGGCTCTTTAATGAGAGGATAACATTCTATTCTTGGTTCTTTATTGTTTAACAAACATAAAGAGATATTCATCCAGTCCTTTTTCTCGGGCAGTAAAATGCTTAACAGCTTCTGATTATGGTTACAAAATGGCTGTGGGTGGACATCAATCTGTCTTTTCATGGCCCCATAAGAGAAGCCCCTAAACTCTGCTACAAGAAAGCCCTACATTCACTTTAACCTCATCCCATTCCTTCCTGCTAGGACCTGAGTGGGTCAGGAAGCTGGGGCTCCAGTCATTGCACCTTGGGCTTTAAAACCATCTTTGCTTAAGGTCCAGTAGAGCAGGTAGTGGAAAAAAGCTGCAGAGCCCATTTCTTAGACAAACGAAAGAACTTTTAAAATAATTTCTTTATTGATTAAGGTATTACATATGTGTCCTTATCCCCCCATTACCCCCCAACCCCCCCACTCATGCCCTCACCCCCTTGTTGTCTGTGTGCATTGGTTAGGCTTTTACAGGAAAGTGCAGGAATGCATTTGGAGTTGGGGCTGAGAAGACAAGGGCAACTACATTTTAATCCAAAGAAAGCATAAAAATAAGTAGAGCAAAGTTCTTCTGGCAATCAAAGCTGGATCCTACATGATAAATTGGCCTGCTACTTATTTGGAGGGCAAAGGATTATTGAGCCTTAGAAATCAATCTGTCTGGGAAGTATTTCCTAGGGAAATAACAATACCAGTAACAACAATAACAATGATGAGCTATTGGCAGCAGTTAATATACTATGTGCCTAATCGTCTGCCAAGTACTTTACATGAATTCTCTTATCAAGTCCTTACAACAACTCTATGCGATAAAGACTATTATTGCCACTTTATAAATGAGATACAAAGGCTTACAGAAGTTTAATATCTTGCTCAGGGTCACACAGCTAGTAAGTAGTTGAGTCCAAGCTCTTGCCCACTACATTCTACTAAACTCTATTATTCTTTATTACACTCACTACTTACCAAAAACCCCAATTAATTACAACAGATGGATGATGTTCTAATTAATTAAATATAGATGGCTTTGCTCCTAATTCTTATAAATAATCTTTCTAAAATCAGTAAAGACCATATACTCGACATAATTATCCCTTTCACTGATGATGGGGGTCTTCTGTTGAGAATCATGATTTTGTCTCCCCTGGGATATCCTAGTCTCCCACACAGAATTGTTTTTAAAAAACATATTTTATTGATTTTTTTTTAAGAGAGAGAGAAAGGGAGAAGGATAGATATAAATATCGATGAGAGAGAAACATCATCGATTAGCTGCCTCCTGCACACTCCCCACAGGGGATTGAGCCCACAACCCAGGCATGTACCCTGACTGGGAATCGAACCGGTAGCCTCTTAGTTCCTGGCTCAATGCTCAGCCACTGAGCTACACCGGCTGGGCACCCCCCACAGAATTCTTATCCATCTTTCTTAAACCAATTCCATTGCCAGCCAACCCAGGAAGGGTTTTCCTTTATGTTTTGTAGCTCGAACACATCTATCTGCTGGCTCCCTCCTCAATGTGGGACAGTCACAGGGCCTGTAGCTGCTCCCTTCTCCAACATCCTCCTTCCACTGCCCTGACGGCTGGATCAGGAGTGTATTTAGCTCCAGGATGAAGGCACCTGCTTCTCTGGGGGAAAGTCTATCTCATCAGGGTTGGAGACAGGAGAACTGACTCAGTTCTCGTCTGTCCCCATGCATTCCAGTTCATGCTTGTGAGTTCTACTGTGTGGGTGTGGATCCAGTTTTCCTTTGGTTGCCCTTTTGCTCTATCATTCCCTCCCCACATGTTTGTCCACTGGAGTTCAAGCTCCAGCATAAAAGTGAGACAACAGCTTTGCACAGATGCTTCAACAGTCTACAACTACATAAGTTCAAATCCCTTAACCAATCATACATACATATATCTATATACCTATACCATTTGTGGTTCCACTTCTCTCTTTGAACCCTGAGTGATAGATATGAATAGGTGAAAGCTTGAATCCAATGAAAACACTGCTTTGGGATGGTAAGATCTCATTCTGATGATTTATTCATACCTAGAAACCAGGTTTGAGGAAGAAAAACAAAGGGTAAGTAGGGAGTGAAAGGGATCACGGGAGCAGAAAAATAAAAGTAATTTGTGATAATGTAACATATGTCTACTTCATGCCAGGCACTGGAAATATAAAGATCAATAATAAGCCTAGGCCTTCTAATCTATGGGGGAGGAAGGATTCTAAAGAGCAACTATAATAGAATAAGTGCTATATAATTGGCATGAATAAAGTACTATGGGAAAACAGAGGAGGAAGTCATTAATTTTGTCTGAGGGGATTGGGGAGGGCTCTGCAGATGAGGTAACATTGAAGGTAACGCTGGGCCATGAAGGAGGAATAGGAAATTCACTAGCACAGGCATTCTCAAACTTTAGCAGGCATACCTCACCCGGAGGGCTTATTAAACACAGATTGCTGGGCCCTAGCTCTGGGTTTCTGATTCAGTAGGCCTGAGAATTTGTATTCCTAATAAGTGATGCTGATGCTACTGGCCTGGGGACCACACTCTGAGAACCACAGCTCAAGTGAAGAAAAGAGAGGCTGGAGGTGGTCCATGCCCTATACACAGCTGGGCCAAAGTGAGAGAGGCATAAAAAATCATTCACAACTGTTTTTTTTCCCCCTTCCCACAGTCCTCCCTCTTGTTCTCCTTTCTCTCTATTTCTACTTCCTTTGCCCTCTTTGCTCACCATCTTGAATGAATCAAGTTTTATGGTGTCTTGGATGGAGGCACCAAAGTGGTGATGTTCAGAAGGAAGGGGACAACCTAAGGCTGGAGTTCAGGAAAACAGCGGGGCTGGATATATTGATGTGGGAGTCTAGGCAAACTGGTGGTAGAGGGAGCCATGGACATGCAGGGGAGACCTCACTTAAGGAGAATGTGCAAAGGGAGCACATGAGCAAGTAGGAGGGAAAGGAAAGAGAGCAGAACAGAAGAGAGCTCAGCAGGCCAGAGGATGAGGAGCACCGGGAGTAGGAGGATAAAGGGAATGCTGCAAAGGAAAACGAGTAGGAATAATCGCCAGACAGGAGAAGAACAAGAGTCTCATTATGGAAGCCAGGAAAGGGTTTGAGAAAAATAGAGTGGTCAACCATCTCAAAGGCTGCAGGAAGGTCAAGTTGGGGGCTGAAGAGAGGCTGAAGAATTTTCCAAATAGTAGGTCAGTGGTGGCCTTATTAGAGACGGCTCAGTGGAGTTGTGGAGAGACCTCTCTGCAGCGATGTAGAATGAAAAGGTGAGGACGTAGATAAAGTGAATGTGGACCACTCTCAAGTAGGTTGGCTATGAAAGAAAGGAAATATATGCAGTCATAGATAAAGATTCAAGAGAGAAGTTTGTTTGTTTTTTTTAAATGGAGATTCGAGCATACATTATAGTCAATGGGAAAGAGGTGAAAGGTTGAAAACACGGATAGAGGGAGGGAATACACAGTGGTTCCAGATCCTGCAGGAGGCAGGGGAACTGTCTCCAAAGTGGAGTGAGGGTTATCCACCACAGGGGGAAGAAGCAAAGTCAGGAGAGTGAAATTCTCAGTCAGTTCATTCCTGATAATCTCCATTTCTTCTGTGAAAGGAAAAAAGGGCAAAGAGAGAGACAAAGAGAGAGATAGAGAGATGAGAGACAGAGAAAGGATGGAGCCAGGAGACTACTCATATTTAGGGGGCAAGGGAGGGAGGGAGGTTGAAAAAGTGGTCATAGAGGCTGAGTAATAAGAGGAAAGAATATTGTCGTGAAAACCAAGAAAAGGAAAAGTTTCAAGATGAAAGAGATGTCAACAACATCAAGTGCTCTGAGAACTCAACAAAGACCAGAAATGAGATGAGATCATTGCATCTGGCAATTCAGAGGTCATTATCTATGTTGGTATGAACACTGGTTTTCATAAAGTCCTGGGTCAGAAGCAAGAGTTCAATTGGGTTGAGAAGGAATGGGAGGTACTATTTCAAGAGCTTTGGCTGTAAACAGACAGATGGAGCAATAGTTCGAAGAAGAGTGAGGATGAACGAAAGACCTTTTTGGTTAGAAATGACAACAAATTGAGCATAATGATTTGTACCAGCTGATGATAAGAAGCCAGTGGAGTGTCTTTAAAAGAATATGAATAAAGCAACAACATGTTTGTTTATCAAGTCAGCAAAATATTTACTAAAAATGACATAATTCAGTGCAAGTCATAGTGCATATTGATATAATCTTTCTGGATTTGTCAAATATGTAGGAAAGTGTAGCCTAGGCTATAAATTGGTAATCTTAAAATTTTTCATTATAATAAAGAAAGGAAGGAATAAAAACAAGCATTCTCTTCATGAATTTAGGGGAAAAAAGACAAATGTAAAGAAATGAGGGAAGAAATAAGCAAGTTAAAAGTAACAATCAATGAATTAAAAAAAAAGAAATTAACATAAAGAAATTTAAGAGCTGGATTTCAAACCACCTCTACTACAGAAAATTTTCCATTCAAATATTTTAAAAATAAAAATATGCAAAAGTACTGTTAGAAAATATCTATAATACGTATTTACACTAATTGGTGTATGTATATACATATGTGTGTGTACATATAGAGAGATACACACATAAAACAATATACTGGTATATGACTATATATATATACACACACACATCTAACTAAAACAAATAGTAGATGCTTGTTGAGAGAAGTAAGAATTTGGCAGATGAGGAAAAGCAGGAGATATAAATTTCAATAAATAACTTTTATAATTTTTGATATTTAAATAATAGGAATTCAAAAATAATCCAAAAGAAAGTTCTAGAAAATAAAGATTTTTTTAAAAAAATCATAATATTATAAGCAATTGAATGTTAATACATTTGAAAAGCAATACATAGATTTAATGCAATCCCTATCAAAATCCCAATGTTATTTGGGTTTTTATGGAACCACAAAAGACACTGAATAGCCAAAGCAATCCTGAGAAAAAAGAACAAAGCCAGAGGTATCACACTATCTGACTTCAAATTATACTACAAAGCTATAATAATCAAAACAGCATGGTATTGGCAAAAAAACAGACACACAGACCAATGGAACATAACTGAGAGCCCAGAAATAAAATCACATGTATATGGGCAAATATATATTTGTTGTTGTTAATCTTCAACTGAGGATATTTTTTCCCATAGCGTTTTAGAGAGTGGAAGGGAGGGAGGAGAGAGAGAGGGAAAGAGAAACATCAATGTGACAGAGACACATCCATTGGTTGCCTCCTGCACACCCCTTGATGGCGCAGGGGATGGAAACAAGGGCAAATAATTTTTGACAAAGGAGCCAAAACATACAATGGAGAAAAGAAAGCCTCTTCAATAAACGATACTGAGAAAATTGGAAAGCCACATGCAAATGAATGAGACTAGACTACAGTTTGTCCCCACGTACAAAAATGAATTCAAATTGGATCAAAGACCTAAATATAAGATCTGACAAAATAAATTACATAGAAAAAAACATAGGTACTAAACTTTTGGACTTTGGTCTTAGAGAACATTTTATGAATTTGATCCCAAAGGCAAGGGAAGTAAAGGCAAAGATAAATGAATGGGACTATAGCAAACTAAAAAGCTCTGCACAGCAAAAGAAAATGACAACAAAACAAAAAGGCAGCCAACCAAATAGGAGATGATATTCACAAACAACAGCTCTGACAAGGGGTTACTATCCAGAATATATAATGAACTCGTACAACTCGAGACCAAACAAGCTATCCAATTAAAAAACGGGCAGAGGACCTGAACAGACACCTCTCCCAAGAAGATATACAATTGGCCAACAGATACAGGAAAAGATGCTCAATGTAACTAGCTATCTGGGAAATGCAAATCAAAACTACAATGAGGCCCGGCCGGTGTGTTTCAGTGGTTGAGCATCAACCCAGGAACCAGGAGGTCGCTGGTTTGATTTCCAGGTTGTGGGCACAATCTCCCATAGGGGGGGCGTGCAGGAGGCAGCTGATGCATGTTATGCTTCCACATCAATGTTTCTCCCGCCCCCTTCCTCTCTGTCTCAAAGTCAATTAACATCTTAAAAAGCAAACAAAACACAAAAAAACCTTGGTTTTGACACCTGTTAGTTTTGGCAGGTAAGCAACTTTTAATTTTTTTTTTTTTAAAATATATTTTATTGATTTTTCACAGAGAGGAAGGGTGAGGGATAGAGAGCTAGAAACATCGATGAGAGAGAGACATCGATCAGCTGCCTCCTACACACCCCCGACCGGGGGACGTGCCCGCAACCAATGTACATGCCCTTTGACTGGAATCGAACCCGGGACCTTCCAGTCCGCAGACCGACGCTCTATCCACTGAGCCAAACCGGTCTCGGCAGTAAGCAACTTTTTAGAAGTAAACCTCTCACAGCTGGAGAGGGATTGCTATCATAGGGAATAAAACATAATACATGAAAAGAATAATCCATAACTAAGTACATATAAGTTATTTCAGAAAGGCGAGGATGAGTTTGGAATTTTATTAATATACATTTTTTTATTTTAAAAGAGGATAGTATTATCACTTCAATAGACACTGCAAAGCCATTGAGTAAGATTTGAAGTGGATAAGGATATGCCCCCCAAATAGCCTCTTTGACATAAGAATTATTTTGAGGTGAAGGCACTGGAGTTCTGAAATCCCTTATCTGCCTAAAAGAAGAGCTTCCCCCCAAAAAATCAAATGTCATAAATCCCCTCCTCAGAGCAAATCTAATTAAACTCTCCTCAGAGAAGAAGAGTCAGCATCCACCTGGGCAGACATGGCCACACACTAGCTACCTCCTCTCTGTTTTCCAAGGGCCCATTCATCTTTCCAAAAAGTCACTTGCTTTTCCATTAGTGCCCCTTCTTCCCTGCCCCTAGGAAGTTAGGCATATAGACTCCAAATTCTTTCTTTTTAAAATTGAGGTATAATTGACATACAACATTGCATTAGACCCCAAATTCTAACCACCTCTTTGAGCTCCTCATCTCTGGGTGCTCTCGTGTGTAAGTGGGATGCACATGCTAATCAACTTGTTTGTTTTCTCTGGTTCATCTGTCTCTTGTCAGCCCAGCTCACAGGGCCCCAGGGGAGAACACAGGAGGGGAGAAGGGAAAAGGATTTTCCCCCATAGAGGTCCCATATCCATTCCTTTTTTTTTTTTTTTTTAAAGCAGCTTTAAGAGTAGGAATAGAAAACTATTTTCTTAACCTAATTTTTAAAGGGTTTATGTAAAATCAATAGCCTCAACCATTCTTAACCAACGAAAGCTTAATAAAGGCATTCCCTTTAAGAACAGGAACAAATGAAAGGTGGATCCTATGAGTGTTTATTTAGCAATGTCCTGGAAGCCTTGAACAATGCAGCAACGCATACACTAGATATAAAGGTGTAAGAGGTATAATGTAAAGGAGGCGGCAAAAATCAAGTGTTCTCATGGCTGGGCTGGTTTATCAGCCTCCCTCCCACCTCACCCTTGGGGAAGGTTTAACTGAAAAACTATTAGATTTAACAAGGGAACTCAGCAAGTGGCTGGATACAAAACAAACACCTAAAAATCAATAGCTTTCCTGTGTACTAGCAATAACAATTACGATATAATAGAAATAAAACGCACTCACAATGTGCAAGATGTAACATCTGTAGGGAAAACTTTGCTAGGAGATATAAAGACCTAAGTAAATGGAGAGACAGTAATAAGTTGTCAATTCCGTGCAAATTACTCACAGCGTGAATCTCTAAATGGGGTCTAGGGATTACTGCCTTAAAATCTTTTGGATGCTTATTAAAATGCAGATTCCTGGCTCAGCCCTGACTTAACAGCATCACAAGAGGGGGAAGGGTAGGTTTTCAAGAAAATTGTCTTCTTACCAAGCTCCCCAAGTGATTGTAATAAATACACACTAAAGGTTGGCAACCACAGCTTTATGTAGGTTTCATAAAACTTTAGTAAGATTCCAAGTTCATCTGGAATCAGAGCCAAGAAGGTGACTGCCCTGACATATATTAAAGAATATCATAAACTTAAAGTATATGCATAAGATACATCATAAACTTCAGTAATAAAAATAATGTGGTCCTTTGAAAAGACCAACAAACTAATCACCTGAACGGAATAGTCCCAAGACAAAAATCCCACATTAAGTTACACAAGTAAAATTGGTTTTGTGTGTCCGTTATTGCATCACCAGAAAACCACTGCCTCTTCCTTCACCCAATTTGGAGGGTTGGTTTGGAAAGACCTGATGCCACATGTAATCGAAGCAGTTTGGTTGGGGAGGCCACAGGCACATGTGTTGTAAGGAGTAATTCTGTTACTTAAAAATAATTTGTTTTGGATGGTCTGTCTGGTGAGAACATGGACTAACACCACAGAGAGATATGAAAGTGAGACACTGATCTTACTCCCAGGTTCTAGAAGAGGGAGGGATGGCATACCACTCAGGGGCTCACAGGGGAGGATGCCCAGAGGGTGGGCTCAACCAAGAAGGTGGGAAGAGAGAGAGAACCCATGAGCAAGTGCCTTTATTGGGGGACAGAGGGAGGATAAGCAAAAAGTGCAAGGGGATTTCGGGGTGCTCGTAGCCTGTTTGTGGGGATATTGAGGCAGCAGGAAAACAGGATTTTTGTAAAAGTTATAATGCAATCAACTCTGTGATGCTTCAACATCAGTAACTATATTAATTCAGACCTTGCCACCTGGGTTGTGGAGATGTTAAAGGTGAGTGGGACAGCTTGATGTAGCCACTGGAAGGCAAACTTTGATAGAGATGACAGCTAGGAAGAGTCCTAGCAGGACTGTGACAAAAATATGCACAATCAGGCATTCTACTTTGTGAGCAATAGCCAAGAGAACAGGCCAGGCATCTCCGATTGTAAGGGAATCTGTTGGTTACATTATGAGAGATCTTTACCTCTTGGCCCATCCCTCATAGTTTGGCCTATTACTCATAGTTTGGCCTGTTCTAGTCCAGAGTTAGTAATGTCACACAGTATGGACAAACCCCTCCCGCCCTGGCTTGTAAGGAGTCAAAAGTCAGTCTGTTATCTATTACGATTTGGGCTTAGAGACTCATGGGTTTCTTGCATAACGGACAGTGTTTTGTGCAGCTTCTGAATGATCTGTAAGGGCCATCAAAAGGTGCTGGTTGGCAGTTATGACTTGATTTTGTTCGAAAAAGGACACTACGTTGGTGCCAATGCTGGCTGCTCCTTCGGTATGGCAAGTCCTATTACAATAGGTATAAATATCGTCTGCTTTGTCTGGCCTCCTTGGGTTGGTGGAAACAGGGAAGTACCCAGGTCATTAAGAACTATGGGAATCCCCAGCATAACCACTGCACATTGAGTTACTGTTTTATTAGGGAAAACATGTTGGGGAGTCAACAAGGGGAACTAAACAAGGTGCTATGCCTAATAACCACTATTTAGGGCATAACGAGCCCGTGAGAATGTGGTGCCGTGTTTAGCCAAGGGCAAAGAGTGGTTGTGGTGGCCATGGTAATGGACACAAAGCAAGAGACGGTAGTGGAAGACTGGGGAGGAGGGTTTAGGAAAAGGCACCAGAGAGTGGGTGATCCTCTCTCCCAGGGGTTGACTGATAGAAGGCAGACCCTCCAGGGGAAAGCAATAATCTCCATTACTTTTAGTTACCCCCACCAGATTTCCCCACAGGCAAGGGAGCGTAGGGTATACATTTTAGCAGAGAACAGGGAGTAAACTTGAATCATGGGCTGAGAAGATAGCAAACTCAGTAATAAAAGCAAAAATGTCCTGTGTACACTTTGTGCCACAGGAGAGGTGGTCCATGGCCCACCTGGGGTGGAGATTTTAGTATAAGAGGTGGTTATCTCCAATGGCAAGGTCTTGGGTTGAAGTGATGTCATCTGGGGCTATGTCACCTCTAGCCCCGAGATTGTGGGTCAGGGCAATGTTGTCTGGGATGTGGGATTGGAGCATCCTTTCCAAAAGGGTACTTGCTTGCTGTGAGCTTCCAGATTGTAAACCAATAAAAGCACCCAGGAGTAATAAGAGCAACAGTCAACAGAATGGTGTGCAGTTTTTGTTTTAGGTTTTTGTGGAAGTTGAGGTTCAAATGGATCCCATATCAGATGAACAGTTGCCTGGCCTGTGAGACAACCTAAGTTTAATGAGTCCTAAGAGAGTACATACAGTACGTGCCCTTGATCATGGGGGATATGATTAAAAATTCATAAAAATAAATTAAGACCTGGGGCAAGTAGAGAACATTACAGTTTGTTATACTAGAATTTGAAAAAGGGTTTTGTGAGAAGACCATATGTCTCTCAATTAAACAGTTATGTGGGACTTATCAGGGACATGCAAGTGCTTTTGTGTATCTCTTCCAAAAGCCTAGCTTGTGTATTTTGAAAAGTGAAAATGGGTGTCTTGGTTACTATCCATAATGTCTGTTACTCTGAAGGAAATAAGGAGTGTCCTGCAAAGCCATGTATTTTGGCCTTGGTATATGCAGAGGCATGCATGATTTTTATTTGGGGTATCTGTAAGGCAAGAGATTTCTAAAGTAGTTTACCTTGAAGGGGATAATTTTTAGGAAAAGGGCCAATAGTTTACAATAATGTGAAGATGGGCCATTTTTGGCCAGGGCATCTGGGCACTAAGATGACAGCCTGCAGTTTGGCCAAGTAGTTTCTGGGGTCCTCTCCTATACTAGGGACATTCTGGCTAAGGAATGAAAAGCAGCAACATTCCCTGGGGCTCTATCACATATGATGGTTAGCCATTCCCACTGCTGTTCAATTAATCCCAAGAGGCTCCCCAGGGAGGCAAGGGGTCTGAGAGAGAGGCGACTTCCTTTAGCACCTTGGCTGGCCTCTGGCAAGGGACTGAGGACAAGGAAAGTCACCCCCTCCTGGAGGTAGAATATGCCAGAAGAGCAATGTTTGGCTCCAACCTGTCTTAAGTAGGCGTTGGTGGTGGTGTAGAGCTTGTGGTGCATTCTTGTTATGATTTAAAGAATAAGGGGCAGTGGATATGGAAGGTCACAGGCTCAGGGTCTGTGAAAGCTTCTACTAGTATTTCCAGGACAGTCCAG
Organism: Eptesicus fuscus; assembly: GCF_027574615.1. Taxonomy (NCBI): domain Eukaryota; kingdom Metazoa; phylum Chordata; class Mammalia; order Chiroptera; family Vespertilionidae; genus Eptesicus; species Eptesicus fuscus. Next base: position 64,176,754 of record NC_072474.1, on the reverse strand, counting down.
TAGGTAGCTAGTCATTTGTTGTTTTAGTGGAGAGACCAACTGGTACAGGTTCTTGCTCAGAAGCTCTGGGGAAACCAATGGCCTTCAGAAGCGGTTCAGAGGCTCCCGGAGGCATGAGAAGAGGTTGTCAAAGGTTCTGCAGTGAAGGCATCTTTGAAGGGACTAATAGGAGTACCTACTGATTTTACTTTTTAAGTAAAAATTTTAAATAAGGACGATGTTGTCACCAGAACCCAAAAAGAACTACATGATGTTGGGTTTATGTGTCATTAACAAATGTCGTATGATTAACAAATGTGTCATATGAGTCTCCTTGGAGGAGGATGCTATCAATGTAATATTATATGTATGCTCCTGGAGAAAGATGGATGAGTCAAGGTCTTGTCTGCAAAGACTCTGTGATAGCAAAGGTGTTAAAGTACCCCATGGGAAGCCAGAAAAGATAGAAAAGATAGAAGGTGGAGGCAAACTGCAGCTGACTATTGAAACAGACACTGAGTAGAACTTGTTAGCCAAACCTACAAGAGCAAAGTATTTACTCATTGTTCTTTGACTAGAACCCATAATTTCAATAATATTGATATTGGGTATGGGGGCCTTGATGGATGGAACCATAGCATTAAGGTAACCCACTTGAGGTGCCATTTATTTATTTGCTTTTCAGATTTAAGAACAGGTAAAATTAGACTTCCAAATGGAGCAGTGGGGGTAATCACTCTTTACTTATTAGCTTTTAATAATGTTTTAATCTTTGAAGGTCCTATTTTAATTTACTTTAGGCCACATTAACTATTTTAACTGGGGTCTGTGGGGTTCCTTTTATGAAGCCAATTTGTAAGTGCCAAAACTTACATTCATTTAAATTTATTATGCATTATATTAGAGCCTTTATGTCTAATATGAAATATCTTAGGGTAATGAATACAATGACTATAGAAAATTTAGGCAAGGCTACAGTTAAAGTGAAGCATACCTACTGTTTCTCTATTTATATTTAATTATCTTTCTAAGGTTATAGAGGGCACAATGTTTAAATTTAGTGGGATGCCCACAGACAACTCTAATTTGAGCCCCAGTATTAAGTCCAGGAAGTTTTATCAGTTGGTGCATTTTAGCATATTTTTAAAGTTAATGTAGAACCTAAGTTGCAGAGACACAAAAGCCAATCAGCACCTTTTTCATCTTTTTGCTATAGAAATTCTTCAGGCCCTAACTGGTTTGGCTCAGTGAATAGAGCGTCATCCTGCAGACTGAAAGGTCCCAGGTTCGATTCCGGTCAAGAGCACGTACATGTTTCTAACTCTCTATCCCTCTCCCTTCCTCTCTGTAAAAAATCAATAAAATAAAAATTTTTAAAAATCAATAAAACATATTTTAAAAAAGAAATTATTAAAGAAGTTCTTCAGTATATAAAAAATGTATATACACTTTGGGTTTCCAATTGGATCAAATTATGGAGCCTTGCTTTAACTGAGTTATGCACACACAGATATACATAATGTATTTAATTACCTTTATTTACTTTTTCCTGTAGTTAGGGTTTTTTGTTGTTCTTGTTTTGTTTTTTAATCCTCACCCGAGGATATTTTTCCATTGATTTTTAGAGAGAATGGAAGAGAGGGGAAATGACAGAGAAATATCGACGTGAGAGAAACACATGGATTGGTTGCCTCCTTCATGAGCCCTGACCAGGGCCCGGGCAGGGGAGGAGCCTGCAACCAAGACACATGCCCTTGACCGGAATCAAACCCAGAACCCTTGGGTCTGCAGGCCCATGCTCTATCCACTGAGCCAACCCGGCTGGGGCTCTTGTTTTTATAAGAAACTAGAAGCCCGATGCACGAAATTCATGCAAGAGTAGGCCTTCCTTCCCTCAGCTGCCGGCACCAGCTTCCCTCCGGCACCGGGACCTGGGCTTCCCTGGCAGCCCTGGCTTTGTCCAGAGGTTGTCCGGAAGGACGTCCTGTCTAAGTAGCATATTATGCTTTTGTTATTATAGATAAGCAATCAGGACTAGCATTATTTTTGCTAAACCTGAGTGTGCTCCACATGTAAGGTGTCAAGTTCCTTTTTTTCTTTATTTCCCTTTGGGCTAGTAGCTGCCTAAGTGGCAGTATCTCCTTCCCCCTGCTTCCCCCCCGCCCCCCTTTTCTTTCATTTTTTCTGTTTTAGGCTTTTAACCACCTGAAAAAGCAGGAACTTTAGTTTCTGTCTCTGGTTGATAAGAGGAAGGGAGCAAAGGCTATAGCCTCTCTCTGGGACAACACCCCACCAACCACAGGATAATCAGCCCTACCCCCTACCCCCCACCCGTTTTGTTAAACAAAATCAGAGTGCTCTGTATCTTTAGGCAGCTAAATTTTCCCCCTGTCTTTGGTTGTCTACCTGACACTTTCCAGGTGGTCCAGTGACCCCCTGCTGTGTGTGTATGGGGGGCTGCTCTCTCTCTCGGGGGTCCCAGTCAACCTTAGAGGGACTAGGATCTACACGTAGGAGAGCAATAGTGGCCTCAACTCCGTCTTTTAAATTCTTTGTTTTGTTCATTCCAAGGAGACTCTCAGCATGCCACTAGGTAGCAGCACTAAAAAGTGTCCAGTCGCCCTAACCGGTTTGGCTCAGTGGATAGAGCTTCGGCCTACGGACTGAAGGGTCCCAGGTTCGATTCTGGTCAAGGGCATGTACCTTGGTGGCAGACACATCCCCAGTAGGGGGTGTGCAGAGGCAGCTGATTGATGTTTCTAACTCTCTATCCCTCTCCCTTCCTCTCTGTAAAAAGTCAATAAAATATTTTTTAAAAAATGCTACTTCCCTCCCCACCCTCTCCCTCCCCCCTTTTTTTTACACTGAGCCACCAGTCTGGGGGAACAGGATCCTTGCCATCCCATGGGGTGGGGGCCAGGAGCGGGTCAGCAGCAAGGGATGCAGCCAGACAAGGGAGCCAACCAGCAGCACGAACGGCCCACCATGGGCTCTGAGGAGGGGTCGCCCGACACCCGAGTGGGAGGCAGCGGTACTTGCCCTTCACGAGTGTCACTCAAAGACGCATGGAGCCGTGTGGTCGGGGGTGGGGGTTGGGGGGTCACCAGCTTGTTTTCCCGGGTGCTTAAGAAGTCCGAGCTTGGACTGTGCCAAACGACAGCCCAGCTGCCCAGTGGCTCTGTTTCGGGATCTGGGGGGTTGGGCTGGGGTTGGGGCAGGACCCCTCACTTTAGGATGGAGAGTGTGGGCGCGCCCGAAGGGGCAACACAGGGCAGCGCACTGCCCCCCAACCAGCCAGAGCCTTCCAGACCTAGCTGAGTGGTGAGCAATCCAAGGGCATCTCCATGGGGTTTTCCGTCCTGACTCAGATCATCCCTGCCTCCTCGCCAACTGTGTTGTAAGGAATAATAGGTCTTTGTGTGTGTGTGTGTGTGTGTGTGTGTGTGTGTGTGTGTGTGTGTGTGTGAAGATCAGCAGGGTGCAGACGCGGAATAGTACCATCAAGAAAGTAAGAGATTGAGCACATGCTCAGGTCCTTTAAGAGGAGGCGCTCACCACCGGCAGGGCCCCCATGAGAGGGGCACCCAGGCTGTGGCTCACCCAGTAGGTGGAGCAGAGAGGGGGGAAGACAGGCAAAGTGGCTTCAGTGGGGGCAGGGGTGGGGCCACAAGCAAAGGGTAAGAGGAAATGTCATGCTGCGTTTGAATGTCACCAGGTCACAGTCAGGGGAGGGCAGAGGGGGCTGGTGGCAGGGACCAGCCTTATCACACCAACCCGGTTGCCAGGACAAAGTGCTAATCGCCTGTTTGTCGGGATACTGAGGAAGCAGGAAAGCAGGAAGATTTGAAACTTTACAGTACAGTACACCTCAGAGGTCCCATGAAAACCAGAACAAGGGGAGGCCCTGCGATTCCCAGTCAGGAGATGTATTCCGGATGTAAAAACATGTAACAAAACATCAAAGAGAGCCTCCACGTTGGGGGAGGGCGGGAAAGGCCCAAAGAAATTCAGGCACTGACCTGGGCTGCTCCTCACGTGCACAGTTCTAGGCGGCGGGTGCTGGAGTGGGGAGCAGCAGTGGCTTATATTTAACATCTACTCTCTAATACGGGCAAGGCCTAAGTGGTCTAAGATACACTTGAAAATAGGGTTTCTCCATAGCAGCATTACTGACATTTTGAGCTGGATAATTTTTTGTTGTGGGGGCTGACCAATACATTGTAAGATGTTTAGCATCACCCCTACCTCTAAATTAAAAGGTAAATGCCCGGGCCTCTAGAGTACCGACTAAGCACTGAAGGGTCCTGGGCTCAGTTCCCTGGCCGTGATCAGGGCAAGTGTGTGTGTGTGTGTGTGTGAGTGAGGGGGGTTAACCAGTTGATGTCTCTCTCACAAACACTGAGGTTTCCCTTCCCTTCCCTTCCCTTCCCTTCCCTTCCCTTCCCTTCCCTTCCCTTCCCTTCCCTTCCCTTCCCTTCCCTTCCCTTCCCTTCCCTTCCCTTCCCGTCCTTCCCTCCCTCCCTCTCTCTTCCCCTCTCTCCTTCCCTCCCTCTCTCCCTCCCTCCCTCCCTTCTGCTCTCTCTAAAAAAATTAATGGAAAAAATATCCTGGGGTGATGATTAACAAAAATAAGCAAATAAATAAATAAAATGAAAAGGCAAGTGACAAATTGGGAAAATATTTACAAGCAGTATGACAAAGAGCTACTATTCTTCATATATAATGACAGCAGCAATAAGAAAATGACTAATGCATCAAAAAGAAAAATGGGCAAAAGACATGAACAAAGTTTTTACAGAATAATTACAAACGTCCATATTAAGTACATGAAATTATTAACTTCACCAACGAGTGAAACTAAATTTTAAAAATAATGTTTCCATTTTTGCCCTGTTTAAGAAGCAAACATTTATTTTGGTAATACTTAATGCAGGTGAAGATGTGGATAAATGAGCTGGGCCCTCTTTCAAATGTTGGAAAACAACTTATTATTACGTATCAAGTGGCTTAAGAAGGTTCCTATACTTTGATTTTGTATTTTAATCCCAGAACATGTAGTGAGTTGAATCGTGCCCCCCTTCAAAAAAAGATAAGTTCAAGTCCTAACCCTCGTTACCTGTGAAGGTGACTTTATTTGGAAGTTGGCCTTTGCAGATATAATTACTTAAGTATCTTGAGAAGGTATCATCATGGATTTAATGTGGGCCCTAAGACCAAAGCTTGGTGCCCTTATAAGAAAAGGAGAGGACACAGAAAGACATACATAGAGAAGGTGGCCATGTGAAGACGGAGCCAGAGACTAGAATTATGCTGTCACAGCCACGGAATGCCAGGAGCCACCAGAATCTGGAAGAGGCAAAGAAAGATCTCTTCCTAGAGCCTTCAAAGGGGGCATGGTCCTGCCGACACCTTGGTTTTGGATTTCTGACCTCCAGAACAGTGAGAGAATAAATTTCTGTTTTAAGCCATTAAGTTTATGGTAATTCATGGTATTAAAGTTGTTGTGGCCCTTGGAAACTAATGCACTATGTGATATGAATAAAAAAATATAAAGGTGTTCACCTTTGCATTAGTTGTGATGGCAAAAAAATTTAGGGAAAACTTAAAAGCAATGAAAAATAGGAGGGTTAAATTATAATGTATACATAATGTATTGTGCAACCATTAAAATATGTTTTGAAGGTAATGCCATAGGGAAATGTTTACTGTATAGAAAATAGAAAGTATAGGACACAAATATATGTACAATGTGATCCCAAATGCAACTATATATAACACACATACTTATTGCCCTGATGACTAACACAAGTAAAAAACTTCAAATAGAAAATAGCACATAAAGTCTACAGTATACTAAAAGAAAAATGACATAGGAGCGTTTATCCCAGGAAATGTAAAAGTATTAGTTGGAATGTAATGTAATACATTAATAAGTAAAATTAAAGGGAACTCTAAGAGGATGTTGAAAAGACACTTGATAAAATTCAGTGCTCATCCCTTACAAAATATCTGGACAAACTAGGAATGGAAGGATTCTATAATGAGTGTCTCCCACAAACCATAAGTCAATATCACTTTTTTAGTGTGAAAAGACAGCTTTCCTATTAAACAAAACTAGGCTGAATGAATAAATACTATTACCATGATTAACACTGTTCTGGTAGTTTTTGCCAATTCAATAAGACAAAAAACAGAAATAAGGGGACTACCTATAAGAAATACAGAAAAAAATTATCTGCAACAATAAGACCAGAGAATTGATTAAAATATCATTGAAATGAATGAATGTTCACATAAGGGGTTGGATTAAAAAATGAAAATTCAATTTTTAATTATGCAGAAAAATGGAAACATAAGAGATTTACAGTAGCAACAAAACCCACAAAATATCTAGGACTATCTGTAATATGAAATGCACATAAAAAAAAAAACAACCCACAAAGCTCTGAGAGACACAAAAACTTGAATCAATATTCAAGTTAATTAGAATTAGGGTTAATTAGAATATTGTGAAGAAAGCCACTCTTGCCAAATTAATTTAGAGATATCAAAGAATTCAATTAAAAAAAACTTACAGGGATTAATTTTGGATTTGACAGTGTTTCTAACATTCATCTGGAATAACTGTTGAAACACATAACTACATATAAAAATGTGTGTCTAAGTCCCTCTTTACAATCTACTTAATAATTCTGAAGAAAGTTAGTTTTATTTGGAATTTCACAAAATAAGTTATTCATTGTCTCTACCTGTTCTTTTAGCAGTTAATAAGAAATTAGCATTCATTACTTGGGAGGCTTCAAAATTGATGGGTATTTATTTTCTTAATAAGTATATTTCCCCTTGTGCATTATTTCTTTTGTATTTTATTACTTTTTATTCTGACTAATTTCCCCTCAGGACAAGCGAACTCCTGCAAAGCTCTGTGGTTATTTAAAAGTATCCATTGCCAAAACCGGTTTGGCTCAGTGGATAGAGCGTTGGCCTGCGAACTGAAAGGTCCCAGGTTCGATTCCGGTCAAGGGCATGTATCTTGGTTGCGGGCACATCCCCTGTGGGGGGTGTGCAGGAGGCAGCTGATCGATGTTTCTAGCTCTCTATCCCTCTCCCTTCCTCTCTGTAAAAAATCAATAAAATATATTTTTAAAAAAATGAAAGTGTCCATCAAAACCTTTTATTTACATACTAGAGGCCCGATGCATGAAATTCGTGCAAGAGCAGGCCTTCCTTCCCCTGGCTGCCAGCACTGGCTTCCCTCGGGCACCCGGGATCCGGGCTTCCCTCACAGTCCCAGATTCGTCCGGAAGAATGTCCAGTCTAATTAGCATATTACACTTTTATTATTATAGATTAAACTTTATTTTTATACTGGCATAAGGACAGATTGGTATGATAAAAAAGTGGTCAAGACTTGAATTCCAGTTCTGCCTCTTTCCCAATGTATTCCAATTCTTCTTTTGCAAAGTAGATTAGTGTATCTACCCGAAATATTTGTTGTGACTATACAGTCACGTGATTATTACCTAGCACAGAGCTTGACACATACTAGAAACATATTATGGTTTACTGTAAGCTATATATTTTCCAAGTTTATCTTTCTTTTTCTTTATTTTCCAAGTTTACTTATATAAACTCTTTACCCTATTTTAATTCAATCTCGTGTGATGGTTAGAGAGAGAAGGAAATGCTTTAATCATCTACAAGTCCACCCAGCTCCTAGTCCAATGCTTCCCACATTTTGGATACCCCTGGATGTGAAAGAGAAGAAAAAGAAGGAAGAGAAGGAAGGAGAAAGGACAAGAAGACCATGTTGGTTTTCATCATACGGGTGATATGTTTGTGCTCTCGTAATAAAATTGTATTTCAGTCTATCTTGCAGTTAATAAAATCTTAGTATTTTAGAAGATGTACTAAATTAGTAGAGGGAGGTAAAGTGACACGTACAAATCTGACTAAATCAGTAAGGAGACAAAAATAAAGTAGAAACCAGCCTGTCCACAACGTTTATTAATTTCCCACGATGTACTTAAATGATTTCAGAGTCTGGCTCTCGATTCTACAGTCTATCCACGGTTTAATGGTGAAGAAATGTTGATATACTGAAGCAGTCGGAGTCTTATTATTATAAAAGTCAAAAATAAAAACTTACGAGTCCCGTAATAGCAATAGCAGCCCTGCCTTGCTCTACAGCATTATTTTGTTTTACCACATATGGTCTCCAGGGCTCCGTTTATGTGCAGTGGGGTGAAATGACAGCTGCCAAGAAGACAATGTTATTTGCTTTTTTAGTTACACATATAAAACCAGTACAATTTTCCTGAATGCCTAACTAGTAAGCTTATAACAATATTAATATGACCAAGTTAATCTGAGAAGATACTAATTTTAAAAATGGTGCCTAATAAAGCTCTAAATTAAATATAAGCACATGCAAAAGTATCAGAAGAAGCCAATCAATGTTCACAAAGAGGTAGGGTTTACGAAAAAGGTGGGCCGTATAGCTGTGGGCAAATGCCAATAAACAGAATGGGCCAGGGAGGGCATTTCAGTGTGGGAACCATGAAAATGAAAGTAAGAAGACAAGACTGGTGAGTGGAAGAAAAGCATGGGTTCTGATTATGCACGGACTTGAATGCCAACAGCAGGAGCCTGGATTTGGTCCTATAAATAAGATACTATTTCAGGAGTGTTCCTGGGTCAGAGAGACCTTATAAAAGCAAAATGCTGGGGAGATGAGCAGACAGCACTGTGCACTCAAGTGGCCAAGAGGCAGGAGGCAGGGAAACCAGTGTGGAAACTACTGCAGTGTTTCCACTTATGAAATCATTATTATTTAACATAAGCTTAAAAATCTGTGAAGCCTGGGAATTGACCCAAGTTATTTCTACAGAGCGAACAGTGGAGAAAAGAGAGCAAGCTGCAGTTCCAGGCCAGGGCAGCCCAAGGTCAACTCTTCTTTGAACTTACACTTTGCCTCAAGATGATCATGGGTATCATTAAAAGGGTGCAGGTGGGCCCTAGCCAGTTTGGCTCAGGGGATAGAGTGTCGGTCTGTGGACCAAAGGGTCCTGGGATCGATTCAGGTCAAGGGCACATACCTTGGTTGCAGGCTCCTCCCTGGCCCGGTTGCAGGAGACAACCAGTTGATGTGTTTCTCTCACATCGATGTTGCTCTCTGTCTTTCCCTCTCTCTTCCAATCTCCCTAAAAAAAATCAATGGAAAAATATCCTTGGGTGAGTACTAACAAAAACAAAAAAACAAAAAGGATGCAGGTGAAAGTCACCCTAAGTGGGCTTTAGAAAATGTGGAACAGTGTGTCGCGCCAGCACAGCCAAGGGTTCGGGGAGCCTGAGCGGGGGCAACGAAGGATGGAGAAATGATAGACAAAGAGAAAAAGCTGGGTCTAGGTGGATCTTCTGTGCCTTGATGAGGCCACAGAACAGATCCAGACTGCAAAGCTGAGGCTTTATTTATACTCAGGGACAAACAAGGCAATTGACAATGTTCTTGTAAGTTTCACTTGTTTTGGCAGCACTTGCTGCCCCTCCCACAGCCCACTAGCTACCCAGGAAAGATCTAGGGAGCAGACACAAGATCAAGCTGGGACTTGTTTGTGACTTTGCCAGCAGGTCAGTCTGAGGCTTAACCCTATAACCGCTCCCAACAGAGCAGAACAGAATTACCACTGGTTAATATAGGGAATGGCCCAAAACTGAAACTATTTCAAAGTATGTCCAGTACATGGCAAGACCTCATCAAATAAATATTACCTTTATGTGACTAGCACTGTGAAAGACCTTTCACATGTTATATAAATAATGGATATATATATCTATACTAATAAAAGGGTAATAAGCTAATTAGACCGGGAGAGCTTCAGGATGTCCTTCTGGACAAAGCCATGGCAGTGGGGCCAAGGCAGAGGCGGTTAGGGGCAATCAGGGCAGCAGGGGAGGGCAGTTGGAGATGATCAGGTTGGCAGGGGGAGCAGTTGGAGGCCATCAGGCCGGCAGGGGGGGGGGCAGTTGGGGGCAATCAGGCTGATGGGGGGGCAGAATGGAGGGGACCCAGGCCTGCAGGGGAGGGAAGTTAGGGGGAACCAGGACTGCAGGGGAGGGCAGTTGGGGGGACCAGGCCTGGAGGGAAGGGCAGTTGGGGGGGGGGGACCAGGTCGTCAGAGGAGGGCAGTTGGGGGCAACCAGGCCTGCAGGGGAGGACAGTTGGGGGGCGACCAGGCCTGCAGAGGAGGGCAGTTGGGGGCAACCAGGCCTGCAGGGGAGGACAGTTGGGTGGCGACCAGGCTGGCAGGGGAGGGCAGTTGGGAGGGACAAGGCCTGCAGGGGAGGGCAGTTGGGGGTAACCAGGCCTGCAGGGGAGGACAGTTGGGTGGCGACCAGGCTGGCAGGGGAGGGCAGTTGGGAGGGACAAGGCCTGCAGAGGGCAGTTGGGGGGAACTAGGCCTGCAGGGGAGGGCAGTTGGGGGTAACCAGGCCTGCAGGGAAGGACAGTTAGGGGTGACCGGGCCAGCAGAGGAGGACAGTTAGGGGCAACCAGGCCTGCAGGGGAGGACTGGTGGACGCAACCAGGCTGGCAAGGGAGGACAGTTAGGGGTGACTGGGCCAGCAGGGGAGAGCAGTTTGGGGCGACCAGGCCTGCAAGGGAGTACAGTTAGGAGTGACCAGGCCGGCAGGGAAGGGAAGTTAGGGGCAATTGCGCCAGCAGGGGAGCAGTTAGGTGTCAATCAGGCTGGCAGGGGAGTGGTTAGGTGTAGAGGGCCCCCTGGGAAGACAGAGGAGATTCTTTAGATTGCTGTTGACTAAGTCCGAGACATTGGCGGAGTCATGTCAGTTGCACCCCGCCCCAGGAGTATGGGGGTGTTGTCAGTTCCTGGCTTACCTTTGTCCAGGTTCCTGAAGAGGGCTTTGAGATGTGGAACCAGTCTAGCACCGGAAAAGAGGAAATGAAATGGACCTGGGCCCTCCCAAGCTCCTTTAATCTTAAGTTTTCCGGTGAAACCCCCAGGCCTAAACGGGCAGTCAGACATCCCTCGAGGCGCCCCAGATTGGAGAGGGTGCAGGCTGGGCTGAGGGACACCCCCCTCCCCCCATGCACGAATTTCGTGCACCAGGCCTCTAGTATTAAATAAGTTCTCCACGCACACAGTGGGTATAGAGTGTGTTTAGGCCAGGAGTTAAATGTTGACGTTACATCTTCAGGTCTAATGTTTATTCCAAGTGATCTTGTTACTTCCTTTTTGGCCTACTGGGAAAAACCGAAAGTAAACAAAACAATATCATAACCAGGACTATCTAGTCTAGCCAAACTTCTCCAATAAGATTCTGATCTGGGTAAGAAGGAACATTCAATTAAGTCATTGTGATTCTGAGGCAAATGGCACAAGCTATCTATGCCAACATACCACATGTTGGTTCAACAGTTGAAAAATGCATCATTTCAAACATTAAATGTCTTATCATCAATAATTTTTTCTAAAAATTGCAGATGCTATGGATGAATCACTCACATTGGGCCACTTTTCTCAAGGAAAACCAAGATAAATCCTTGTGGGCTCAGAAGCTGAAGATGGCCCTAATCAATTCAGTTCCACAGTAATTAAAACTATTTTTCATTTTTCTGTCTGCCCTTTTAATGTTGCCTAAAGGAGGCCTAGAATCCTCCTTTTATATGTCAGAGAATTGTCCCATACTACCTAACTGTGCCAGCCTATGAAATCTGTTTTACCAAATTGTATGGCACCTTACAGCTGTTCAGTGTGAACTACCATTATTCACAATATGTCATTAAGCCCCTCTCAGTCCAAGGTGTAGCTGGCAACATCAAGGGCAAGAAGGATGCATTAGCTGTCTTTACCCACCAGGTGCTACAATACAGCACTCAAAGCCTTGTCAGTAGTAGATCTTTTTACTTCTTTTTTTATTTCGCATGAAGTCTTGACCAGATTAATCATACATGTGGTGTAGGCAGCCAGTCTCTATCATTTGATGTGAAGGGTGATAATAAAGGCCTCCAGTGCCTCTAAATAAATCCTGTCCCAACCTGTCAAAGTAGCTGAGTTTAAGAAAGAGGTTTGAGCATACAGTGCTACTAGGGGTCTTAAGCAGGTTAACAGGTATTTACCGAACAAATAAGCCCAACAAAATAGGAGACCAGGCATGGCCCACGTGACCAAAGTTCACCAGTATCGTTAAGATAGAAATGTCATGTTTTCAATCATTTTAATATCTAATTTATTTTCAGTAAAAGGTAAAGTATTTTAAAATCTTTACATGGTTCCTACCATAGGCAGCAGGGTATAGTGGAAAGAAAGGCGTGGGGCAAATATTCCACCTCTTTTCCAGCCACATTTCTGGGCATCCAGTGACCCAGCCCCTCTGAATGACCAGTGGCTCCCTAAGCTGCCCAGATTGTTATGCTAGGCTCTGTTCTAAGCACTGCAAATACAAAGATGAATGCACAGTCCCTATCCCCAAGTAGCTCATAGATAATGAGGACACAAGTGCAGGGACACAAGTGCAGCAGCAGAGATTAGTACAGGGAATTGGGAGCTCCAAAGCAAGGAAACGGAGCCAACACTGAGGGCGGGGGAGGGCATCCAAGAAGGAAACGATCCTGGACTGAGTCTTCAGGGATGAGTAGGCTTCCCATGCAGCTGTGAATGCAGCCTGGGCAGGGCCTCCATGGCATTCAGTCACTGTGTGCAAGAACCAGAGTTTTGTGGTGCTCAGAGCACAATGGGTAAGGCATGAAATGGGGAAGGATGAGCGAGAGAGGAGGTCAGGTGCCTGATCATGGGGGTGACTAGACTGGCTGAGGAGGAGCCAATAAAGGCTTGTTTCCTTCAGCTTCTACATCAGGGAAATGTGCTCATTATAAATACTTCAAAAAGTACAGATCAGAAAAAAGATGATGAAAAATATTAAAAATTCCACAATTTAGTGATAACCACTGTTAACATTTTGATTTGTAATATTTTATATATGTGTGTTCATATATTATATCTATGTTTACATATACTAACAAATATCTTTTTCTTCAAAAATAAAATCATTCATAATGTGACATGTGCATACAGTGAAATATTATTCAGCCTTACAAAACAAAGGAAATTTTGACCCATGCTACAACATGTACAAACCTTCAGGACATTGTGTTAAGTGAGATAAGCCAATCAGAAAAAAGACAAACAATGTTTGATTCCACTTATATGAGGTACCTAGAGTTAAATTCAGAGAAAGTAGAATGGTGGTTGGGGAGGAGTGGGAAATGGAGAGCTGCTGTTAAAGGGTATATACACTGAGTGGCCAGATTATTATGATCTCTGAATGCATAATAATCTGGCCTCTCAGTGTATATCCTATATAATAAAAGGCTAATATGCAAATTGACCCCTCGACTAGGAGTTCAACCAGCAGGCAGTCCGGCCAACCGCCCATGTCCCCTTCCCCTGGCCAGGCACCGGGCCTCATATGTATATATGTATATATGTATATATGTATATATGTATATATGTATATATGTATATATGTATATATGTATATATGTATATATGTATATATGTATATATGTACACACACACACACACACACACACACACACTGAGTGGCCAGATTATTATGCGTTCAGAGATCATAATAATCTGGCCACTCCGTATGGAGTTTCAGTTTTGCAAGATGCTAAGAGTTTTGGAGATTGGATGCACATGTCAATATACTTAACACATTGCGGATGGATCACGAGAATTTTTGCTTCATATTACACAGTGTTTTATAAAGTATCATACTTTAAAAATATATTAGCTTGTAAGAACATGTAATAAATAACTTCAAAATGCAATGGGTATTTAATTTTAAAGATGCCTTTAACATTTATGTAAAACGTTTTTTGTACTCATTCAATAGAAACTTATCTGGCCACTGGATAAAGCTAGCAATGAAACTACTGGTCTGCAATGTGTTAACACCACTGAGCTGTATACTTAAAAATGGTTAAGATGGTAAATTTTATGTTATATGTATTTCACCACAAATAAAAATATAAATAAATAAAATCTGGAAAAGAAAATCACTTAATGAAGGTGTTTTAACACTCTTTTCACTTATTTTTGCAGTCATCTTTCCATGTGAGACATATACACCTCCATCAGTATTTCAGAGGACTGCATAGTGTTCTATTGTAGAGATCTACTTTAATTTACTTAACCTAGGAGATTTATTTTTTAGGATGGAAGAAAATTATGAATGCTTGGCTGATGAGAAGGAGCCAGTAAAAAACAAAAGAGATACAAGACCACAGAAAAGAGAGGAATATTAAAATAGCAATGGTTCTGAAGGAGGCACAAGAAGATGGCATTCAGGGTTTAAGTAATGGGCCGGCCTTAAACATGGGGAAATATGGACACCACATCCTCTCAAGGAAGGAAATGAAGATGGATCTGAATATATTTGCACGTGCAAGGGAGAGTTTGGTTAGTTGAAGCAAGTCAAAAGATAGGACATCCCAGGAAGTGGGATGAATGAATGAGTTGGAAGGATGCACAGCTCGTTAAGTAAAAAGGTCCAATGGATTTTGAGACCAGATTCATGGTGGGATCACCTAGGATGGGGCCATCATCAAGGGTTACGACAAGAGTTGGAGAGGAAAGGGGGTATGGGAAGACATGGAGCCAGGTTTTCAGTTCTCAAGAAATGGACGAAGTGACTTGGAGCTGGATGAAGAGTAGTGATGAGGAAGTGACAGGCAGTTTACCACATGTAGCCTCAGAGTTGGGGATGACAAGCCTTTCATGCAGTGACCCACAGAGAAGGTTGAGAGAGCAATCAGCCAAAAGGCTGACAACTTTAACCATGGATTCCCCAGGGTGAAGAGAAAAAGAATGTGGGGAAATCAACAGAGGACTGGAAGTGAAAAAGTTAAGAGGGAGTGAAAATACAAGATATTATATATGGGAGTAGCAAGGTGCATGTGAGAGGTTATGCTGGCACAAGTTATGGTCCTGTAGGAGGTAGGAGGATGTGGGGTTATGGACAGAGTTGGATGGCCAGGCTTGAACAACAGAAAGAAAATGACGGCAGGTCCCAGGGCTAGTCTCAGAAAAGTGCTAAGAATCACTATTAAGTTTGCAACAGACAACAAGGAGACTTCTCTAGTTCTCAGAGCACGTTCTCTAGTACCTCCACATTCTTTACCACGATTTATTTTTCTCTACAGCACATTAGCCATATGCTATACTAGTTCCTTGTTTATTTCTGATCTAGAATATAGATCAGAGTATAAACCTCCCTGAGGGCAGACACACCATCTGTCTTGTTCATTGCTCTATCAACCAGCATCTAGATCATGTCTGCACATAGTAAATCACAGTTGTTGAATGAATAAATGCTAAAGGTTAGTTAGGATAAGGATATCCCATGAGGTTTAGTAAAATAGCAGGTAGGATCTTCCCCCAAGAGGGAGCTATGTTTGGGTGTTGGTCTTGGTCAGAAAATGTCAGCCATGGCCTCTTCCCAGGTTGTATCTACTCTTCACATGACTACGCCTTCTGATCCTATAAGATCAGCTTGAGTGTCACCACTAATGGGAAGCCACTCTGGAAGTTTCTCCCTATCCAGGGCAGCTGCCCCCTCTTGGGTACTCTCAAGGCACCCTATGATTCCTCTATTATTATGCTTACCCTACTGTATTGTGGGTGAACAAAAAAGGTTCTATGGAAACTAACCTCACAGGGTGATCTGATGATAAATTCCTAACTGGGCAGGTCTTGCTGAGTAGCCATGCCCCCAGCATATACTTTTTAGGAAAATGTTTATCTTTGCCTTAAGCAAGCCCTGTCCATTGTTTCTGTGCATCTAGGTTAATACACCATTGAAATAAGGACCCTCAAGAAAACACATAATATTGTTAACTATCCTATAGTCCAGTCCCTGCCTTGCTTCTCCCCCTCGTGTAATCTTCCTTATGTTCCCTCCTTAATTTCAAATGCATAAAATAAGCTGCAAAACTTATTCTCCGGGACATTTGAAATCTTGCTCCCCAGTATATGTAGTCAGTTTGGCTCAAATAAACACAAAATTACCTACAGGTTTGGACGTTCTTAAGTCAACAGAATAACTACTTACATGTCAGCCTCCCCCCCACTAGACTGAGCAAGAACAGCATATCTGAAATACACAATAGGGACTCCAAAAATGTTTGTTGAATATATAAGTGGAAATCACTTAGCAGTAAGTGTGACAGTTATGTGAGATGGTCAATAAGAGCCTGTATTTTCCCTTCTTTGAAGCTCAATGTGCTATTCAGAAATTTGCACTTTGGCCCTACTGAGCAAGGGAGCCCTTGTTGCCAAGGTAACTGGGTGAGAAAACAGCCTAGCACCCAACACCAAAGATAAGTTTGAATCTTTCTGTTTAAAATACATTGGGGGTCCACTGTGCTTCACGTGCCCATTCCCTGCCCATCTGACAGTAGGCATGCCTTGATGCCCTGGTGGAACAGTGTGCCTGGGCAGCCTTCCCCACCAGAGATGCTCCCCAACTTACAGAGCATGACAGAACACTGGGGGAGCTTTTAAAAATGTCTGGTTTTATTGGTCTGGAGTGCAGCTTGGATTTTTACAGCTCTTCAGGTGGCTCTACTGCACAGCCAGGGTTAAGAACCTTTGCACCTTGGCTCCTTGCCATTTCCTCCTAGTTTGTGGCACCATCCAAGGTAGCATCTCATCAAGCACGTCTATACCCCAATGTCTGCCAAAGCCAGCCATGCGCAAGGGTCAATGGTTGTTTGAACAACCCTGAGTAAGGATGTTGCTCTTTAAGACAGTACCAGAAGCCAAACCATACAGTTAATTGTACTGGAGGAAATCACACCTTTTTGTTCAATTTTAAACTGTGCTGTCCTTCAGAGGAAAGGTAGGGGAGGGTGGGGGTAAGGGGGAGAGATCAACCAAAGGACTTGTATGCATGCATATAAGCCTAACGAATGGACACAGACACCAGGGGGGTGAGGGCATGAGTGAAGGGGTTGGGGGGGGAATGGGGGGATAAGGACACATATGTAATACCTTAATCAATAAAGGAAAAATAAAATAAAACTGTTGCTGTCCAATCGCAAGAAAGGGTGTTTTAGTTTAAATTTATCCAAATTTTTAAAAAAATAAATAAAAAATTCAGTTCCTCAGTAGTACATTCAAGTGCTCGATAGCTAGTGCCTACTGTGTTGGAGAGGGCAGAAATAGAGTATTTTCATCCCCATGGAAAGGTCTATTGGATAGTGCTGATATAAAAATATTTCCTCAGAAAACAAACTGGTTATATTCATTTTCTGCTAATCACGGACATGCCATGAGGTATGCAGAGGGTAACTGAATATCTGGTCATTTCTTCTTGGCAGTCACACCCTGATGAGTGAGGGTGGCTCTTTATACCCCTTTGTGGGAATGAGAACTAAGAAAGGAACAAAAGTTTTTTGTAATAGTTCCACGTATGTATTAGGGTGGCAGTGGCTTTCCAACTATTTTTTACTGTGACCAATAATAAAAATATATGTTTTATATCACAATCCAGTATACAAATATATATGTACTAGTAGCCCGTTTGCACGAAGATTCGTGCAATAGACCTTCATTCACCTGGCTGTCTGCACCAGTTTTCTGCCGGCACCAGGGACCCAGGCCTTGGCTGTGGCCACCGCCTTCTGCCTTCTTTCAGGGTCAGGGCTTGGCCCCGGGCGGTGGCCTTGGGCTCGGCCGCACCCAACATCCCTGCTAAGGATCGCAGGAGCTGACCCACGGTGGTTTCCTGCGATCTGTGCAGGCTGGTGCCCAAGGCCGGGTGGTGCCCAAGGCCGGGAAAGCCTTCGCCTGAGGCTTTCCTGGCCTTGGGCTTGGCAGCACCCAGCGTCCCTGCTAGGGATCGCAGGAGCCGACCCCCAGTGGTTTCCTGCGATCGGTGCAGGCTCCCCGCTGGTGCCCAAGGCTGGGAAAGCCTTGGGCGGCTTTCCCAGCCTTGGGCTCTGCCACACCCCAAGGTCCCTGCAACGGTTTCCTGGTGGGCGTGGTTGGTGGGCGTGGCTTGGTTGGTGGGCGTGGCTTGGGCGTAGCGAAGGTGTGGTCAATTTGCATATTTGTCTATTATAAGGTAAGATATGACTGAAACTAAAAGTTTTTAAAAATTTATCTTTATTGTTCAAAGTATTACATATATCCCCCTTTTTTCCCTCTTAGCCCCGCTCTACCCATCTCCTACCCTACCCCAGACCTTCCCCATGCTATTGTCTGTGACCATGGTTTATGCATATATGCATATAAGTTTTTTGTTAATCTCTTCCTGTCCCTCCTTGTAGACAGCGCCTGGGAAGGCACATGGGCATTTCTTTAATTATTGTCAGCTGAACCCAAGGTGACAGGCAAAGCTGCGTCTTGGATACACATCTTACCAAAAAGGCAGATGTGTTCTCAGCCTTTTTTTTTTTTAATACTTTTTTCTTTATTGATTAAGATATTACATATGTGTCCTTATCCCCCCATAGCCCCTCCACCCCCCACTCATTCCCTCACCCCCCTGTTGTCTGTGTCCCTTGGTTAGGCTTATATGCATGCATACAAGTCTTTTGATTGATCTCTCCCCCTCACCCCCACCCTCCCCTACCTTCCCTCTGAGGTTTGACAGTCTGATTAATGCTTCTCTGTCTCTGGATCTGCTTTTGTTCATCAGTTTATGTTGTTCATTATTTTCCATAAATGAGTGAGATCATGTGATATTTCTCTTTCTCTGACTGGCTTATTTCGCTTAGCATAATGCTCTCCAGTGTTCTCAGCATTGACTCTTATCTTTGCCCAGGTGTTGGGGAGTGTGTTTTCATATGTAAATCCAGTCAAGCACCAGGAATGCTTGGGCCTACTCAAGAATGCAAATAATCTCCTTTGTCTTGACTTTTGGTGAAACTTCCTGGTATTGGGGGATATAAAATAAACTCGCTGTATCGGCTTTGGGTCATTGTCTCTCCAGCAAAAGAGGGCAGTGGTTCCACCCGGTCCCCAGCTTTTTCCTTCCATTTTGTGTCTTGTCTCTTTCTTTCTTTTATTTCTCAATCCCCAGCTGCCTCTATTCGAAGAACCGGTTCATCTCTCTTTCCGTGCTGGACGCAGAAAGAGAGACCCCGCTATACTTCCTCCCCCAATTCCTTCTGAGATCTATCAGTCTGTTCCATAATGCTACAAGTTTTATATATCAACTAGTGGCCCGGTGCACAAAATTTGTGCACGGGGGGGGGGGGGGTCCCCTCAGCCCAGCCTGCACCCTCTCCAATCTGGGAGCCCTTGGGGGATGCCCAACTGCCGGTTTAGGCCCGATCCTGGGGATGGGACCTAAACCAGCAGTCGGACATCCCTCTCACAATCCGGAACCTCTGGCTCCTAACTGCTCACCTACCTGCCTGCTTGGTTGCTCCCAACTGCCCCCCTCTGCTGGCCTGGTCACCCCCAACTGCCCCCCCTCCTGCCAGCCTGGTCACCCCTAACTGCCCCCCCCAGCTGACCTGGTCACCCCCAACTGCCCTCCTTGCTGGCCTGGTTGCCCCTATCTGCCCCCCCCCCCCTCGCCAGCCTAATCACCCCAACTGCCCCCCTGCCGACCTACCTGGTCACCCCCAACTGTCCCCCCCGCTGGCCTGGTTGCCCCCAACTGCCCCCCCCATGCTGGCCTGGTTGCCCCCAACTGCCCCCTTGCCAGCCTGGTCACCCCCAACTGCCCTCCCACTGGCCTAGTCACTCCCAACTGCCCCTCCTGCTGGCCTGGTCGCCCCAAGCAGCCTGCTGTTCGGTTGTCTGTTTGGTTGTTTTGGTCGTGACAGCCCCTGGCTTTTTATATATTAGGATAGGATATTTATCCTTGTTACATATTTGCACTTGATTTTTTCTTTATTATCTATTATATTCTGTTTCCTGTTTCACTGAAATAAATATAACTACATAACTGTTTTCACAGCCCTGGTGAGCTATAGTTTGAAAAACCACTGTCTGAAGATACGTTTCCACATAAAACTGGCACTCAGCTTCATACTGCAGGGTTACTAGCTGGCTAGGTAATAATTAACAGCCAAAATTTTGGGGGCACTTACTAGATGCCAGGCTATGTTAAATGCTTTATTCCTTACCTTATTCAAGTCTCATAATAACCCCATACAATAGGTGTCCAAGAATTATGAAAGCGCTGAAATTTTATGCTATTTGCACAAGTTAGCCTGCCTCAGTTTCATGGATGCTAGCAGAAGACACAAGACTCCTGGGTCAGAGACAAAGGACTTTATTACTTGCAGCAACAGTAGTGACATATTCATATCAGCATTTTCTTACAGTTCTCCAGCTCCAATTCCCGTAGGGTGTCACAAAGAAGGCCATGTGACACCTATACATGCAGTGAGCAGCCTACTGGAGAGGAACTCTGACCTGGGGAAGCACAAATCTACCGAATATAAGCATACCCATCCTTTGCTTCTGAAGGCAACACTATCATCCAAGACTGTTCACTACAAACATCCTTGAAAACACAGTCCAGAACAAAACAGCAGTGAGTGCCTCTCCGTAAGACCTGTCAAAATGCATGGGGCAATGAGAAATGTCTGCCAACAGCAGGTTCCACATTTATCCTCATCTTGTACACGAGGAAACAATAGCTTAAAAGGGATTAAGTAACATATTCAAGGTTACATAGCTAGTAACCCAGGTCTATATGACACCTAAGCCTATGCTGATGGTACTTCCACAGCCAGTGGGCAGTGCAACAATAGGAAAAAAGAAGATATTTGTCATTCAATCGGTCATTCAGATATGCAATCTGTCCCTAAAAAAGCAATTAGCTAGATATAGGTTGTAATAGGCCATCTTTTCCACATTTTTTCAAGAACCATACAAGAAGAGTATCATATGAACAGGAGTCTACAAACTTTGCCTGTGAAGGGCCAGGGAGTAGAGATTTTCAGCTTTATGGTCAGATGTGCTGTTTCAACTACTCAACTTTGGTGGTAGTGCAGAAGCAGTCACAGGTTACAGGTAACCAATTGGGCATAGCTGTGTGCCAATAAAATTTTACTTACAAAATAGTTTGCCAACCCCTGTCCTCAGATAACCCAGTGGGATACAAACCCCCCCAAAAAAACCCCATAATATAATTTCTACACACAAACCAACAATGATATAACTGGAAAGACAAGGTAAACATGCCACAAGCAAGCAAACCAGGAGATATATGGAACTGAAGTGAGCCGAGGTTTAACTTCAGATTACTGTTAAGTCAGCTTGGATAAACAATATGCCAGGAACTAGTGTAAAATATTCATAGACTAAAAGGAGAATACTAAGAGTCTCTCTGTGATGACTGTGGTCATGCCAAGGTCCTAAGAAATAAATGACGTGACTTCCAAAGGCTTTTGCTAGCCTTAGGTGCCTTAGATGCTCAATAGGGAAGCAATTGTCCAGAACAATCCTCTTTAATTTTCCATGTGATAAAATGAGTTAAAACCTGTGTTATAAGTAAGGAAAAAGCAACAATTAAAAAAAAAAAACAGTTGAAAAATAACAGTGAAAAAAAAAAAAAAAAAAGGAAGTTACTCTGGCTAGGGGCCATGCTAGGGATTTCACAAATATTGTCCAATAGCTAATAGTTCACTTACAGAGCTGCCTAATGTCTGGCTCTGTAAGTGAACATTCACTTGGTTCAATGGCCTGATCTTAAAAGAGCACAATGTGCCACTCTTCGATCACAATGGTATCCTTTTGCCAAATCAGTTCATGGAAAATGTTTGCCTTTATTTTTATATCATACATATTCAATCAAAATTTTGGTACATCAAATCATTATGATGTATTCAATCAAAGGGCAACCCACTCCTTTTCATATAAATCAATTTTTACGCCACATACAAGCTCAAATTATAATGGAAAAACACTAATCAAAATGTCAGAAAAGATAATCAGCTTTGTCAAGAAAAATTCCAATAGCTGCTAAAATTACAGGGAGATAAATATGAACATTGTGCTTTCATTGACAACACTGGGGGAAAAATCAAAACTGACACACTTTTTAAGTCTAGACTATGTGGGAAAATCACACTGCAAGGAAGACAAACTGTCACCTCTAAGTTAGTATTCCTGCTACTGCATGCAGGTGTATTTTAGTTACTAGTGCTTCTATGTAAATACTCCTTCAGTTTTTAAAAAATCTTTATTGTTGAAAGTATTACATATGTCCCCTTTTTTCTCCCATTGACCCCTTATAGCCTGCTCCTGCCTCCACCACTTTCTTGTTTGTGTCCATGGGTTATGGATATATGCATTCAAGTTCTTGGGTTGATCTCTTCCCACCCACCCCCACCTTCCCTCTGAGATTCCAGAGTCTGTTCCATGCTCTGTCTGAATCTATTCTGTTCATCAGTTTATTTTGTTCATTAGATTCCTCATATGAGTAAGATCATGTGGTACTTGTTTTTCTCTTTCTGGCTTATTTCGCTTAGCATAATACTCTCCAGGTCCCCCCATGCTATCTCAAAGGGTAAGAGATACTTCTTCTTTACAGCTGCATAGTATTCCATGGGGTAATTGTACCACAGCTTTTTTATCCTCTCATGTACTTAGGCTGTTTCCAGATCTTAGCTATTGTAAATTGTGCTGCTATGAACATAGGGGTGAATGAAAAGTAGAATTTAGACATTCTAGGAAATATATTTCCATTAGAAATTCCAGGACAATTACTTTACAGAATTCTAATTCTATTTATACACTCCAACTTCAATAAAGAAATTATATTTCTATTTTGACTGCTTTACAATGGTATCAACATTTCTTAATATATCTTCATTCATGAATCAATTGAAGGAAAAATAATTTGAAAGACTATTTAATTAAGCAACCTAATTAGAAAAAAATATAACATCATTTTTGCCATGTACAGTAATTTTATGCTTTAAAACTTCCACTTATCTCCATTTTAAAATATTTCTCTGGCAGTTAAATCACATCATAAGTGTAAAAAATCTAGGAAGAAGTCTGCTTTGTTAATAAATGAAACATTTAATGAATAGTAAGGCTATGCTATTTTTGGAGACATTTATGTTTATATTCAATTGAAAACCATAAATCATTATAATAATTAACACCATTTAAACTACAGGCTAATTTCCTCTACTGCCATAGTTAATCACAATTACTTCTTAAGCTTTGTCTACACTTGTCTAAAAGTATTACACGACTTTCAACATTTTTTCAAAGACACTCTGTATTCTACAGATAGCCTGTATCACTGTCCCTGGAGATGGACGATTCTGCAGCCTTGAACAAAAGTCTGAATATCTTAAGGATTTTTAGCATGTTAGACACAGCCTGTACTTCTTAAAGAAGAAGAGAACCATGATGACAAGCTTTCGCCTCTTCTATTTTATCTCGCAAAGTCTATGGACAAGCAATTGCTTATATTTAGTTCGACCTTTAAGGAAAACTGAAATCTACTTCCAAAATAAAATTAGTTTTACTTTCTAGATTGCACTGGGGGAGAAAAGGATTTCCAGCCTCCTTTTATATGAAATTCTTTTATTTATTTTTATTTTATTTATTATTAAAGTTATTGGGGGGACACTGGTTCATAGGGTCATCCAGGTTTCAGGTGTACATTCCTATGATACATGATCTGTTATTGCATTGTATGCCCACCACCCAAAATCAAATCATCTTCTGTAACAATACATTCGGCCTCCTTTACCCTTTACTACCTCCCTACCCCCTTTCCTCTGGTAACCACCACACTGCTGTCTGTCTGTGTCTGTGAGTTTCAGTTCGATATCCCACATGTGAGTGAATTCATATGGTTCTTAGCTTTCTCTGACTTATTGCCCTTAGCATAATAGTCTCAAGCTCCATCTATGTTGTCGCAAATGGTAGTACTTCATCTTTTCTTATAGCTGAGTAGTATGATGTGCTACATCTTCTTTATTCAATCCTTCATCAAAGGACACTTTAGTTGTCTCCATGTCTTGGCAACTGTGAATAATGCTGCAATGAACATAGGGGTGCACATATCTTTGCAAATAAATGTTTTCAAGTTTTTCAGGTAGATGCCTAGAAGAGGTATTAAATTCTTAAAACAACATTGCTTTCCATTTATTATATTAAAAATTAAATCAAAATATATAAATTTCCATTATTAAATAAGTCCTAGGGATGCATGGTATGGTGATAGTTAACAATACTTATTGTATATTTTAAAGTTGCTAAGAAAGTAGATCTTAAAAGTTCTCATCACAAGAAAACAAAACTGTAACTTGTGGTGAGGGATGTTAACTAGACTTATTGTGGTGACCATTTTACAATATATTTAAAAACCAAATCATTATGATGTATACCTAAAACTAATATAATACTATATTGTCATATATATAATGAAGCACTTCCAGGCAAGCAGTGGTTTTGGGAAAAAAAAAAACAAAAAAAAACACACCACCACAAATAACTCAGAATGTAGTAAAAAGTGGGGATTTATGGATGGGATGGATATATCTATCTAGACCATATGTCACTGTTAGCTACAAACCAGTATGCAGACGTTAGGAAGTGGTTAGGAGGGAAAGACTGAGCTCTGGAGATGTAATCTGCTGGAACATTCAGTTTCTTTGGGCAGCAGGCTGCCTGTTCAGAGGCCACAGGCTGGCAGCAGTGTGGTCTCTCCCAGCCTAAATGTGCAATGACGCCCCTCTCACTCATCAAGCCTCGTCTTATACAGAAAACAAGTGTTGCCGGCTCATTTCTGCACCTGTGCAATGCTGCACAACGTTGGAGTCCCATAGGCCTGCAGATGTCCATCTATGTATCGACATCGCAATGCAATATAGGAGGTGACGTGGTGGAACCCTGGACTGTCACCAGACTGCCCTGGGTTCAGATTCTGCCTCTATGACTTCCTGGGATATAGGAACTGTGGGATTATGGCAGCGCCTACATTAAGGGACTGTGAGAAATAAGATAATACATGTAAAGCATTTAGCACAGAGCCTCTGGTAAGTACTCAATAATGGTACATGTTGTTATTATCTATCACATATATCTTAGATCAGTACTTCCCTAAGCCTAGTTTCAGAGGTAGTGTTTTATATCATGATCCAGTACATATACACATCCTACCTAATAATAGACAAATATGCAAATTGACCATACCTTCGCTATGCCCATGATTGGCCAGGAGGCGCGGGGCGGGGGGGAGGTGGGACTCGGGGTGGCCGGGATAGCTGATTGGGCCGGCGGGACGCTGAGCTGCGTTGCCAGCAGCGGCACGAGCTCAGTGTCTGCGCCATGGCTGTGCTGCGGCACAGAAGGGGCCTCTAGAGCAGCAAGCTGACGTCCCGCCGCGTGGACCATCAAAAGCGTGGGAGCTGGGTGCCTGTCCGCTCAGGCAGCAGGCCTTTCAGAAGCCTCTGCCACGCCGAAGGCTTCTGAAAAGCCTGGTGCACCAGCGATCGAAAGGAAAGCGTGGGAGCTGGGTGCCTGTCCACTCAGGCAGCAGGCCTTTCAGAAGCCTCCGGCGCCTGGTGCACCAGCGGACAGGCACCCAGCTCCCCAAGATCGAAAGGGAAAGCGTGTAGGGGACCCTACACCTGCATGATTCAATCATGCACTGGGCCTCTAGTATTTTATATAATAATACAAATAATGACCATGCTTATATACTGCTTACTACGTAAGGACACTTCAGTTGTTTCCATGTCTTAGCCACTGGTGATAGTTAATAATACTGTAAATTAGCTAGATGTAAATATATCTAGCTAATAATACAATGATGCAATAAACACAGGAGTGCACATGTCTTTGTGAAAAACAGGTGTTGGGGGCACTGCTTATGAGTTCAAATTTTTCAGGTAGACACTCACAAGAGGGGTAACTCTATTCTTAATTTTTTTAAAAATATTTTTTATTGACTTTTTACAGAGAGGAAGGGAGAGGGACAGAGAGTCAGAAACATCGATCAGCTGCCTCCTGCATACTCCCCATTTGGGGATGTGCCCGCAACCAAGGTACATGCCCTTGACCGGAATCGAACCTGGGACCCTTCAGTCCGCAGGCCGACGCTCTATCCACTGAGCCAAACCGGTTTCGGCTATTCTTAATTTTTTGAAGAGCCTCCATACTGTTTTCCACAGTGGCTGTACCAGTTTACATTCCCACCAACAGTGAATGAGGGTTCTTTTTTATCCACAACCCCTCCAACACTTGTTATTACTCGTCTTTTGATAATAAATAGCCATTCTAACAGGTATGAGGTGGTATCTCATTGTAGTTTCGATTTGCAGTTCCCGAGTAGCTAGTGAAGTCAAACACCTTTTCCTATATCTGTTGCCATTTGTGGAACATATGCTAGTATATAATGGAATACTACTCAGACATATGAAAAGATGAAATACTGCCATTTGCAATAACGAGGATGGATCTTGAGATGATCATGCTAAGTGAAATAAGTCAGAAAAGTCAAGAACCATACAATTTCACTCATATGTGGGATATAAAACTGAAAGCAATAAATGAACAAACAAGAAAAACAAACAAAGAAAAAACTCATAGACCTAGACAACAGTATGGTGGTTACCAGCGGGAAGGAGGTGTGGGGATACAGTAAAGGGTAAAGAGGGCCAAATATGTGGTGATGGAAGATGATCTGACTTTGGGTGGTGGACACACAATGCACTATACAGATCATGTATCAGGGAATTATACATTTGAAGCCTATTTAATTTTATTAATGTCACCCCAATAAATTTAATTTTAAAAATGCTGATCCTAGCCTGTTGAATTGGTTTCATGACCCAAGACCTGTAGTTTGAAAACTATTATAAGCATTGTATAAAAGTTTTTTTGAAAGCATTAGCAATACAAAAATTAAATGAGTCTATATATCTCATCTTACCATGTTGTTGTGCAGTGTAAATCTACACACACACACACACACACACACACACACACACACACACACGGATTACTATATGGAGCATTTCCTAAATTTATTCAAGCATCTCTATTCCTTTGTGGGATGGACACAAATTTGGAAAATGTCATCCTAGGGTGTTAACACCTTCAGGGCAGAGACAATTCAGGGGTAAATCTAACTTATATTCTAGTCAGTATGCACAAACACGTTTGAAAAATTTCTAAGTAATTGATTGAGGACGAGTCCCTCCATGTGAAGGGGGACCACCAGGACCATGAGCTCTGGCCTGAGGAGAAGTGTCCTAGGTAGAGGGATGGTCAGTCACTTACAATATATATGAGAGGCAGTGCCTTGTGAAAAAGTCTAATTAAAAATGTGTCACTCTCAAATGATGGCTTTAATCACAACAAATTAGCCTAAAAATTGAAACATGGTAGATGTTAAATAAAATCCCATTTTAATGGTTTTACCAAAAATAATGGTAGGTTATTTTTAAAGTGGATTTGTTCAGCCACAGGGGCTGGGCTGAATGAGAAGAGCTGGGTTTGAAGCCGAAGGGAAAGAAACTAGACAAGAAGGGCCCAGGAGAGACAGAGCCTCAGCCACTCCCTGAGGCAGGCGAACTCACTTGTCAGACTTGTCTTAGTGTCTCTGTAACTGCAGGGGGTGGGGTGTGCAAATCACCATCAATTCCTACCTCTTTGCAAATCTCCCTCCCCTTGAAAAATTTAAAAAGTGCAGAAACCAACTCGCAGAATAAACGACTCTATAATGTGCAAGAGAGCAAATTCAAAAACTTCAAGAACACAGACACATGGGGCCAAGCAACTAAACAATTCTGGGTGATGCTTATTTTTGTGGCTAGCAGACACAGAATGTAAAAGGGAAGCTTTATTTTTAGAGTTGAACATCAGCATTAAACATGTTCTTTAGAGTAAATACAAGTGTTTGTTGTTGTTGTCGTTGTTTTTTGGTAACAACAGGATTACAGAGTCAAATCTGCCTCATTCTTGGTTCTATCGATGTCAATTTCCACTTGTTTCTTGCTAAAGGAATATTACCATCACCTGTTATCTCTACAGGAGATGGGTGGAGAGAATTCAGAGCTTCATCATCCAGTATGGTAGCCAATAGGCCCAGTAGCTATTTAAGTTAATTAAAATTAAATAAAAGTGAAAATTCAGTTCTTCAATTGCACTAGAAAATTTTCAAATTCTTAGTAGTTAGTCAGTCACATGTGGCTCTTGGCTACCAGGCTGGGCAGATTATAGAATATTTTCATCATTGCAGAAAGTTTTATTGGACAGCACTGACCAAGAGAAAAGCCACTTACAGATGCTAAAAAGAAAATTGTTCACTTCTCATTTGGTAAAAGGCTTCCAAGTCCTACTCAACAGAACTAGCTTGACTTTGAATAATGTGGAATTGAATTTATTTATTTATTAAAGACTAGAGGCCCGATGCATGAAGATTCGTGCAAGAATGGGCCTTCCTTCCCCTGGCTGCTGGCACTGCCTTCGCTCAGGTCTGGAGCCGCCTTTCCGCCTTCCCATGCTGCCCAGAGGCCCAGAGCGGCTGGGGCAGTGCAGAACGCCTGCATCCCACCCCGCCCCCTAGGCGCCTGTGTATGCAAATTAACCCACCATCCTGATTGGCTGGTGGGCGTTACAAAGGTACAGTCAATTTGCATCTTACTCTTTTATTAGTGTAGATTTTAAAATTTATTTTCAGAGAGACAGGGGGAGGAAGAGAGGGAACCATCGAAGTGAGAGCACACCCCCTACTGGGGATCAAGCCTGCAGCCTGGGCATATGCCCTGATCAAGAATCAAACCAGCAACTTTTCGGTGCATGGGATGATGACCAACCAACCGAACCACATCGGCCAGGGCTGTGGAGTTGAATTTAAAGGCGGCTGCCAAAATTCCATTATGATCTCAAAATATCATTCCAACCAGCCTGTTTAAAATCTCTTTGCACTGACTTTCCACTGCCACAAGTTGTCTTTCAAAATCCAACATGCCAGGAAATGATTATTGGATGATCACAATAACTTGTTAAAGTTCCACTAACTTAGTCTGAAAGTGCTTAGAGCAATTTATCAAAACAAAAACAAAAACAAAAAAACACATAAAAATACATGGTACTATCAGCTCCAGGAATAAAAGTTTATCCTATATAATAAAAGCCCAGCGACCAAAATGGCAGAACGACCAGAATGACCAGAAACCAGAATGACCGTGACCCCTCGCCCCGGCCAGCCCTGCCCCTCAGCGGGTACCCCCACCCTGAATGGGGGTTGGCTGGCCTGCAAAACCCCCACGGCCCCTCACTCCTGCCCCCAAGCAGGGACCCCCATCCCCATCAGTAGCTGGCTGGCCTGCAAACCCTCCGCGGCCCCTTGCCTCTGCCAACCCCGCCCCCCAGCGGAGACCCCCACCCTGATCGGGGGCGTGGTCTGCCTGCAAACCCCCCATGGCCCCTTGCCTTGGCCGGCCCGCCCCCCTAGCGGGGACCCCCACCCTGATCCGGGGCCCCCATCTGGGAAGGCCAGCCAGCCCCTATCCATGCACCGGGCCTCTATCCTATATAATAAAAGAGTAATATGCAAATTGACCCTAAGGGCAGAATGACCAGAACAACCACTTGATCAGTCACTGTGAGGCTCACTGACCACCTCTTGGTTCCTTTCCCTGGCCAGTAGGCTCCGATCACCTGATGGCAAACGGGGAACTGGGGGTGGGTGGCGGCGGGGGGCGGGGCCGGCTGCAGGCAGCCAGGGAAGATGGCCCTGATCTCAGGCCAGGCCTAGGGACCATACCCACGCATGAATTTCGTGCACTGGGCCCCTAGTAGTTAAAGTAGTCCCTAGTTAAAATAAGAACTTCTGTTACCCTGAGAATGAGGAAAATATCTCTCACACATCTGATGTGTCCCTAACCTTTTCATGAACTTAGATTCAACAACACCTGGTCTTTGTATCACATTTTGAGAACTGTAGTACATGTCTCATCTGAGCTGCACAGAACCTAATCCCCACTGTAGTATGGATTCTGAGCGCTATAGATCCTTCTCCTGAAGGGGAAGACTGAGAGGGAATACATTCTCTTGTCTGCGTCTGTCTCGCTTAATTGGTTACTGAACTGATCCAACTGGCCAGATTACACCGTAGGGAAACCAAGTGGCTGAGATAGCGGGGCCAGCTAGTTCCCCTCTGTCGTGATTCCAGGTGCCCTGCCGATCTGGCCACTGTCCTGCAGTGTGCGCCTCGGTCACAGAGAAACCAAGCAGGAGGACAGGTAAGAACATGAAGCAGAGAGATCTCAGAGAGGCAAGGTGAGCACAACAACAAAAAAACCCTGCAAAGTCGTCGTAGGCATGAGTGTGATCGCTCTCTAACAGTGATTTTCAACCCTTTCCATCTTACGGCACACGTAAACTAATTACTAAAATTCTGCAGCACACCAAAAAAATCTATTTTTTGCCAATCTGACAAAAAAAGGTATAAGTTTGATTCATGCACACCAGATGGTTATTGTTGTGCTGGCTGCTGTCATTTTTAAAATTTGACAATCTAAGGGAAAAAAGGCCAGTGCCCTTGACTAGTCAGGCATCCCATGATGCACACCGGTTGAAAACTGCTGTTCTATAACAAAGCCTAAACATGAGGCATTATTATGTCCATGAAAAAAAAATACACACACACACACACACACACACACACACACACACTGAGTGGCCAGATTATTATGATCTCTGAATGCATAATAATCTGGCCACTCAGTGTATATCTTATATAATAAAAGGCTAATATGCAAATTGTCCCCTCGACCAGGAGTTCGACCAGCAGGCAGGCCGGCCAACCACCCATGTCCCCTCCCCCTGGTCAGGCTGGCCAGACCCCCACCCATGCACAAATTCAGGCACCGGGCTTCTAATATATATATATACACACAAACACACACACACACACACACACACACACACATACTGAGTGGCCAGATTATTAAGCGTTCAGAGATCATAATAATCTGGCCACTCAGTGTATATGCCACAGAGCAAATCTCCTCTGCAAAGCAACCTGTGAAAGACATTTGATGTGAAATGCATGAATTAAGCAATTGTTATAGACATTTTAATGTTGATTTAAATAATCCAAACAGATTGCTTTTGGTGGCAGATTATAATAAACATGCATTTTCCAAATACTTTGTTTGCTCAATGTTATAACATCTGCCATCTAGTCATTATTGTTAGCAGAACTTCCTCATCCTTTTATTTACCATGTCCAGTTTTTGAGCTTCCAACTTGAGGAGCTTGCAAGACATTTATTAAATGTGTATAAATAAAGGACACATCATTAAAATTCCTATGCCATGCCTTGAAGGTTAAATTTACATTTCCAGTTCATTAAGAAATGACAGCTGTCATTAATCCTGGAGACATGGCATCTCCAGGACATATAGAAGAAAAAGTTTGGGATTTAATGCATGAGAGCGGAGACGCTAAGATTCTTTGATCTGCAAATATTACATATATGAGCCTAACACTTTTCTTTGGAAATGTTAAGTAGGTCAATTTATCAACTGCTACCATGGAAGGTATACATCCACATTCGCCTATCGTTTGGATGAGCTGCAGCCTAGAATGGAGTTGCAGCCCTGCAATATTAAAAACCTGCCACTGATTCAAGCAGAGACATGAAGCAGAAACTCACATTACCGCTTAGGCTTTGTTATTATAATAGATCCAATAACTTTATTTTGAAGCATTGATAGTAACTTAGTATCAACTGAATAATAAGCAGCCATCTAAAGAGAGAACTCTTGAAGCATTAACATGGAAAATTCCTCAAGATATATTAGAAGTGAGAAGTGAGGTGCAAGACAGACCCAAGAACTTTGAAAAACAAAGCACATCATTTATTATGTTTGGTTCCCTAACAGGACCTCCCAGGTAGGAAGTCGGAATGGGTTCCTTCAAGGAGAGGGCTTCCATTCCCACTGGGCTGTTCTATTCGCAGTCACAATCCCGGCTTAGCCGTGAACGGTCTGGCAGGAATAAACCTGACACCCCCCCCCCCCCCCGCAAACCAGTAAAATGTTTGAGATATAACTAAGTGCATTACAGGTAGGGTGGATGGAGGAGAGGGATGAGTTGGGGGGAAAAAAGGAATATGAATTAAAAATGGGAAAACTCCCTCGTCCTCTGAGTCTATTTGATTTATTTAAAGGGGGAGAAAACCTCTAAATAAGGGCTCTCACCATAACCCAACCTAATCACTTTATTTCTCATTGTAGCGGATGCCCCCAAACAGCCTCGGTAACCCAGAGAAACGGAAAATCCCCTTTCTTACCCGAGTGTGCGCCCAGGAAAAGGACCAGCCCGGCCGCGCGTTCGGAGCGGAGGGCGGCGCGCGCGGCAGGGAACTTGCTGCCTCCTTCCCGGCTGCCCGCCCGCCGCGCCGGCCGGACTCGGCTAACGGTATCGGGAACCGAGCGGCCGGGAGGCCGGAGGCCACACTTGGGGTCCCTTCCCACCAGGGTCCACCCGACAACAAAAGGCCTGGGTGACCGCTGGGGCGCGCGCGAGGACACCTGTCACAGGACGGGACCCCGCGCCGCAGCCGGCGGGGGGCGCAGGGCTCGCGGCGGCACCGGCGGCACCGGGCGCCGGCTCGGCGCTGCGTCCGCGGGGGACCGGGCGCCGCCCGCACCTGCGCCGCGCTCCGGCCGTGCGCTCGAGGGGGTCGGGCCGGCGGCCCCGCGCCCGGGGCGCTCCGAGGCGGGTGACGGAGCCGAGCCGGGCCCCGCCGCCGGGAGGACCCCGCCGCCTGAGCCCCGGTGCAGCGCCCGCCGCCCCCGGTCTCCGCCTCCGGGCTGGGAGCGGAGCCGGGCCCAACGCCCCCTGGCTGCCCGGCGGCTCGGGCGGAGGACGGGGCGCCGCGAGCGATGCGCCTACCTGCTCCGGGGCGGCGGGGCGGCGGGCGCCTCGCGGGGCCGTGACCTGCGGCAGCGGCGGCGGCTGCAGTCGTGGCGAGGAGGGCGCTTCTTTAAGGAAGGGGTGGGATCTCCCCGTCCGCCGAGCCGCGGCCCGCCCCCGACTTATTCTGGGGTCCCTGCCAGCGAGAGCGGGACCCCCGGGCCTCCGCTTTCACCGCCCCTCGGGGTCCCTAAATAGTTACCCGGGGCCGGAGCCGAGTGTGCGCGGCGGAACCGCTCCTTCCCGAAGCCTTTGTGGACGCGCTCGCCCGGCGCTCCTCACCCAACAAAAGGAAGGACGGGATCTGAGGGATCCTCCGCCTGCTGGTTATTTATTCCCGACCTGTCGTAACCTTCTGGCTGGCTCCCTCCTGTCCACGCACCTAGGGTTGGTGCACAGAGCAGCTGAAAATCATTCTAATGCCCACTGGCTGAGTGGAGTTCCCCGCCGCTCAGCGCTCTCCCGCGGTTTTGTTTCATCGTCAAGAACAAACACGGGGCCAACTTGTGACCCTGAGGATGAAGAGCGCACTCCGAGGCCGCCCGCGCAGCGCCAGCTTGCTCTCCCCCTCCCAGAAGCTCCCAGACTCTGTTGCAAAACTCTATTCGTCAGCATTTTAACAGCTTCCCCCAGCCCAGACCCCGATCTACCAGTGGCACCATGTCCATGACCTCTAGCAGCAGCTGGATCAGTGCCATTTTTATCATACGGTCACCCCATTTAACTTCGTTTTAGGGGGCTCCCGCACACAGGAGGTCCTTTATCACCCTGCCTTAGTCAGACTGATCTCCATTCTTTTTGAGGCCTCGGTACCACACCTGTCTCATTTATCTGTTTCCTCTCAAAGCACACGGTTCGAATTGTCCGGTTTAACATCGGAGAACTCTCCCTTCCCCCACACTCTTGTAATTGTTGTTTTCATGGGTATACATTGATTTGTTATTGTTTTCTCCTGGTACTGGACTGTGTGCTTCTTGAGGCCAGGGACCTGGCCTCTCCTGCTTTCCTTACCTTAACAAATGGGACTGTTACCCCTTCGGTTAAAATAGCAAAATCAAAAAACTTAATTCTAATCTAGAATCCTGAAAGTATGTGCTAAATTTTGGGGGGGAGGGGGGTTTTCCTGAGAGAGTGACTCTAGCTTCCATCAGACTCTCAAAGTGATCTGTGACTTTCTCAAAGAATTGCTTGAGGCCTATCTATGAATGAACCCCAGCTCTGATGTGACACCCCCCCCACCCCTGCTCCCACCACTCTGCCCTGACTGAAGGAGCCCTCCAGCCAGACCTCTCAGTCCATTTTAAAACTTCTGGGTCCATCCAAACAATTAGTGGTCCCTCTCAACTGTCTGCACATCAGAATCACTGGCAGGGTTGGTGCTTTGAAACAATGCAAAGGTCTGGGTCCTCCTCAGACCCCCTGAGTCCCAACCCGGAGTAGAGGGGGAAGAGCATTTTTAAGAAGAGCCACAGGTGATTCTGACATGCCCACCACTGAGAAGACACGGCCTTTCTTGGGAACAGGATCCCTGATTGGTAAAATGCCCTTCTTTTCCCTTTTCTCCATGGAAGCACTGAGAATCCTTGCACTATGTTTAATTTATTGGAACATTTTCATTTTCCCTTAGAGCCAGGCTCACTTTTGTTTAAGAAACCAACTTGAATGTGTGAGTATAGCAAGCCTAGCACCATGTGGCAGCAGCACTATGTCACTGCCACCTTCATCTCCAAAACGTCTATCTAAATAAACCCAGAGTGAAATAAATTACATTCCTGACTGTGATATTGACAGCTGAAATATTATGTAAAATGCTGGCATGAAGGAAAGTTGGTTGCTATACTCAGATTCTGTTAATGTCATGAGAGTCTTGGTGAAGCTTCAAGAGAACTGAGGACAAACAAAACATAAATTTAACGGTGCTTTTATCTTTTATTGATCTTGGCATCCCACCCATTAAAATTTGTCCACCATATATGCACTATGACCTTAGATATTTTAAATCATGTGTGGGTGTAGAATTGAAATACTATTCCAGTGCTGGATGTCTATTTTTATTGTGGTTTTTTTAAATTTAATAAATCTTTATTGTTCAGATTATTACAGTTGTTTCTCCTTTCCCCCCCCCCCCATAGCTCCCCTCCACCCGGTTCCCACCCCCCACCTCTGCCCTTACCTCCCTCCCCCCCGCCGCTGTCCTCATCCATAGGTGTATGATTTTTGTCCAGTCTCTTCCTGTGCCCCCCACACAGACACCCCTTTCCCCCTGAGAATTATCAATCCACTCCCATTCTATCTATGCCCCTGATTCTATTATATTCACCAGTTTATTCTGTTCCTCAGATTTTTAATTCAGTTGACTTTTAGATTCACTTGTTGATAGATATGTATTTGTTGTTCATAATTTTTATCTTTACTTTTTTCTTCTTTTTCCTCTTTTTAAAGAATACCTTTCAGCATTTCATATAATACTGGTTTGGTGGTGATGAACTCCTTTAGCTTTATCTTATCTGTGAAGCTCTTTATCTGCCCTTCCATTCTGAATGATAACTTTGCTGAGTAGAGTAATCTTGGTTGTAGGTTCTTGCTATTCATCACTTTGAATATTTCTTGCCACTCCCCTCTGGCCTGCATAGTTTCTGTTGAGAAATTAGCTGATAATCGTATGGGTGCTCCCTTGTAGGTAACTAACTGTTTTTCTCTTGCTGCTTGTAAGATTCTCTCTTTGTCTTTTGCTCTTGGCATTTTAATTATGATGTGTCTTGGTGTGGTCCTCTTTGGATTCCTTTTGTTTGGGGTTCTGTGCGCTTCCTGGACTTGTAAGTCTATTTCTTTCACCAGGTGGGGGAAGTTTTTGGTCATTATTTCTTCAAATAGGTTTTCAGTGTCTTGCTCTCTCTCTTCTTCTGGCACCCCCATAATTCTGATGTTGGTACGCTTTAAGTTGTCCCAGAGGCTTCTTACACTATCTTCAACTTTCTGAATTCTCTTCTCTTCTTGCTTCTCTGGAGGAGTGTCCTTTGCCTCTTTGTATTCCAAATCTTGGACTTGATTCTTGCGTTCCTCTAGTCTGCTGTTGGGTCTCTGTATAATATTTTTTATTTCAGTCAGTGTATGTTTAATTTCTAGTTGGTCCTTTTTCATATCCTCGAGGGTCTCGCTAAATTTATTGGCCTTTTCCAGGAAATTCTTGAAAAACCTTATAACCGTGGTTTTGAACTCTATGTCCAGTTGTTTGTTCTCCTCCATTTCTTTCGTTGGTGATCTGTTTCCTTGTCTCCTCATTTTCACTGCTTCCCTGAGTTGGTAGGGTAGCTTTGTGTACTAGGTGTCCTATTGGTTCAATGGGTCAGCCTCCAAGTTACCTGAGGTGGACACTCTTGGTGCACCCCTTTGTGGACTGTGTGTACAGCCTTGTTGTAGTTAAGTCTTGATTGTTGTTGGTATCACTGGGAGGAATTGACCTCCAGGCCAATTGGCTGTGAGGACCCGCTGTGTCTATAACGGAAGAATTGCTGTGCTGGAGACACGTTTATGGGGCAGGAATTGTTCCAATAGGGCTTTGGTGCTCACTGAGTCTTCCTCTTGAATGTGTCCCTTATGAGAGTAGTTGAAATCTGGTGTCGTCTCACACCGACCACTAGATACACTAGTTTCTGGATCTCCAATGGGGTGCAGGTCAGCTACTGTCTGAGGCCACCCAGCAGGAGCTACAGCAAGAACTACAGTTTTCTCCTCTTTGCTTGTGGTTTGACAGTTTTGGAGCAGTCTGACTAGAGCTGCAGTTTATTTGGTTAAGCTTCCACAGAACAGGCCATTTATATGCAAAAGCCACTGTGTGGAGCCTGGGCGGGTTTGTAGAATGTGCGGGGCAGGGTCTCAGGGCAGGGCGGGGTCTCAGGGCGTCACTAGGCTAGGGCATGGCAAACGGCGATGGCTGCCGTCAGCCGTCTCTGCCTTTCCGCGTTTCCAAATCACCGCGTCCCGCGCTCCAGCGCAGTAAACAATGATTGCTGGGCACACCTCAGCAAGAAAGTCACTCTCACTTTCCGACCCGATGGCCGAGAGTCCAGCTTCTCCCCGTAGGTGTCTGAGTCCCCCACGTATCCCCAGAAACTGGATTTCAGAGTAATCGGGAGCTTGTCTCCCTTTGGGTTGAAAAAAAGCCGCGCGCCCTGTCGCCTGCCACCAACCCGATTCACACACCTCTGTATCTCAGCTTTTCAGCATTTGTGCTCCTTTCTCTTTCCTTCTCAGATGTAAAACTTCCACTCAGCCAGCTTTCCCATGGTTCTGGGTGGTAGACGTTTTGTCTTTTAGTTGTAGTTTTGAAATTGTTGTGCGAGGCGGCAGTTTAGTTGTTTACCTTTGCCGCCATCTTGGTTCTTCTCTGGATGTCTATTTTTAAAAACGTGTATAAAGATTCATCCTGTATTCTTTTTAAAAAATGCTTTTATTTATATTTATATAGAGAGAGGAAGGAACAGAGATAGAACAATAGAAACATTGATGAGAGAGGAACATCATCAATTGGCTGCCTCCTGTATGCTCCCTACTGGGGATCAACCCCAAAAATCCCGGCATGTGCCCTGACCAGGAATCAAACAGGCGACTGCTTGGTTCCTGGGTTACTGCATAACCGCTGAGCCATACGAGCTGGGCCATCCTGTATTCTTGAATGATATGTTGACAGTGTTCCAGAATGCTTCAGGCTTTGAGGAAAGGGCTAACTACAGAACAAACAGGGCGTAAGGCCTGAAGATAGATGCCAGTCACAAACTTCCTGGGGTGGGATGGAGATCAATATGCAGGGACATAATCATGCCACAGGATCCCAATGAGGCACCATGATTTTGACACCATGTTGCTCTACCCACTGTGCTGACCCAACTCTGGTGAATAGCACAGGCGTCCATCCATCTGAGTCGGGGTGATAGTTTCTTTGGTGTAAGTGAACTTATCTAATGGAAACCACTACAGACCATTAGAATTACAATGAAATGCTATATTTTCATTCATTTCCTTTCTCTTGGGCAGCCAATTTGTTCTTGATATTCAAATCACTTTCCTTATTCAGTTGGAAAAACAGACTTGAGAAGCACAACTCATAAAATAATACTGCCTGGATTCTGGGAGATCCCGCCCCTGGTCAAATTGTAATGAATCTAGTTATAATAAAAAATCTCTGTATAACAAAGTTATAGCCAACCCTTCTCCCTAACCACCGATAATTCAAGTCTCCTCCGATAAACAACAAAGCCATACGAAGTTTGTTGAAGTGGCATTTGATCTCTACCAACATCTTCCTATTAAAGAAAACCTGGTGGGGATAGTTGGAAAGAGAATGAGAATACATTTGGTAACAGGATGTTCAGTGGGAACTATTGTTTTATTTCCGTTTTATCAGAGGCTCCACATAATGGTTGCCTACCACTCTGACATTCCAAACAAGGTGCAGGACTCGCAAAGGAGTGTTCCCTTAACCTCGCCCTTGCCGCCCTTGCCGTGAAGGTGTAAGAGAGCTGAAGTGGAGGCTGAGGAGACTGCTGTGGATTAGAGAAGAGCTTCTGTAGAGGAGTTGTGGGTGTTCTAAGAGGCCCCTCCCCTGCATCCTGCCCCCACCCAGCAGGGGACGCAGGGGTCGAAGGGGGCTTTGCTCTCACCTTAAGTCTGGTGAGAGGCACTTCGGGCAGACCGCTCAGAGAGCTCAGGATGTGTCCCTTGCAGTTGGAGGAACACCATGGACTGGTGCCTGCCTCATGCCTGAGAAATCTAAAGGGCCAGCGTTGGCAAAAGCGTCCTGAACACAGGGTAGGAGCGCGGGTGAGGAAGTAGTTTACTCCCACGGTAGACAAGCCCAAGAGAGTGAGACAGTGTGGGCTTGACTTTGATCCTACCCAACGCGACTGCTTGGAAAGTCAAGCAGAAAGAAGCCAGAGGTTTGCCTCCAGGTGCCCAGGGTCCCTGGGGTGGGGGAGGGGACAGACAGACTCTAAGGCAACTAGTCAGAGGCAAAACACGAACTTGTCTGTGCCAAGGAAATGGGTGGCGAGAGATTCCCCAGCGGTGGTTCTGACAAACCCATAAAAGTGCCCACGAGAGAAAGTGTCAGCTGGAAATACCTGCCATGGCCAGAGGAAGCGATGGCAGCTGGAGCCCCCGAGGCCTTTCTGCCTCCGCTTCCCCACGTTAGTCCTGGAGGCGCTGGGCAGCCTAGTGAGTGTGGAAGGCGGGGAGAGGCTCCGGGCTGGGAGACATACAGAGGAAGCGTGCCATTCTCCCCCTTGCCACGGAAGTATGAAGTTTTGCATTATTACACTGCTCCAGACATATTAACTACTTATATAACCCTTTTTTGTTGTTTTTTTGTTTTTTGTTTTACTAACAGTAGCCAGAGGCCTTTTTATTATTTAAGAGTGACCTAAAAAAAGTTATAGGGCCTATGAATTAATCCATCCAAGGGCCAGGAAGGCAACTGGCCCCGCGGAGCAGGCTTGAGCAGGCGTGATAGCAGAGAAGAAAGCTGTGTTCTGATTATGCCATGAGTCCCACTGGGTCAATATATCAGCTCTGCATTCCAACATAATACATTCCATATTATATCTTAAAACTTCTGAGGTGTCTCATTCTGTCATCATACCTGATTTACAAGTAAGTGATATGTACCAAGAAACCCCCTTCATGTGTATATAAACTATAACTTAAGCTTTCCAGTAAGAAAGTTGGAAGTAAGGGCTCTGGATGAAAAGATCCAAATGGACCCTGCAACAAAGGTGAGAGTATGATCCCTATATTACAGGTGATGGAACTGGAGAACAGAAAACAACTTTATAGAGTGTCTGAGTTCATTAACTATGATAATGTTTGGAATGCTTGGCACAGAGCCTGATACTTATAAATGCTAAAGATTACTATTCATGTAAAAACATAAAAATTAAAAGATCCAAATGGATCTAAGTGTTGGTTTAACCTGCAATTAAATAATTAGCTGTCACAGTTTCCTCCCCGCTAAAGGTCTGGGATTGGATAAAAGGTCTCTTTCAGTCAGAAAATTCTGTTTTGAAAAGACTACAGCCACCTATCGCATGATCTAGATCGAGGGCCTATAAATCCTTCAGTCTGCTCCGCCGGCCTGCAGCGGAGTGCTGTGCTTTGGAGTGATGAGGGAGACATGCATATTTCAAACTTGAAGAGTGACAGGTACAGGGGTGCCTTCCTTTGGAGGCCGACACAGGGCTGAAGTTGTTACAGTCACCTTGGTGACGGTTTCCATATTGTGCCCTGGGCATCCCCAAGCACTTCCCCATATTCTCTTGAGGGCTAGGTGTGATCAGCGCTCTCTCCTCCTCCCCCCGCCCCACCCCACCGTGGGAGAGCGGAGTTGCAAATAGGTCTGTGACTGGTGCTCAGTCGGAGACCCTCAAATAATCGCCAGATTCTGTGTTCTGAAATTCGTGGAACCCCATTCCCCTATTTGAACCACGAGATTGTTGTTTGCTGCAAGAGAGTCAGCCAAGGGAGTGTGAACAGTTTTTATTTCAATCAATTCCCTCTCTTTGGACCTTTTGCCAACGTGCATTAAGTTTATGGAAGGCATCCATTATTTACTTGATAAAAAAAAAACACAACCTTCTAAATCAGAGAGCTAAAGATGAATAATTTTATAGTATCACATTTTTTTGTCACAAATGACGGTTTTTGAGGAATTTGGATTATTCTCATTCAGTGTTTTAAAGCTTTAGCTAGGAGATGTTGCTTCAGCCCTATATTCTTGTTGCCCCACTCTGCTGTCTGCCTCCTCAGCTGCCCAGCCTCTGGTGCCTATCCTGTGCTGGTTGTTAAGTATCTATAATAATAAAAGCGTAATATGCTAATTAGACCAGACAGCTGAACGACCTTCCAGATGTCCTTCCAGATGACCTTTTGGATGACTATGCTATGACACACCCCCTGGTGCCAGGCCAGCCAAGGTGGGTGCGATGCAATTGGTCAGGGGCCCGGCCATCGCCCCATGATCGCCCTGCAGCGGGAGGCCCAGGCCAGTGTCTGGCAGGGTGATCGATCAATCGGGGGGGCTCCACAATCGCCCCAAAGAGGGAGGCCCAGGCCACTGACCAGCAGGCTGTGGTGGGTGGGCGGGGCCTCCCTCTGCAGAGCACAATCAATTGCCCCAAAGAAAGAGGCCCAGGCTACACCCTGGTGGCACTGCAGCAGGTGGGTGGGGCCTCCCTCTGGGGGAGCAATCCATCACAGAGCCCTGGCTGGGTGGGAAGGGCCTACCTCTTTGGGGTGATCAATCTTGGAGCTCCCAGACTGTGAGAGGGCACAGGCCGGGCTGAGGGACCCTCTGCCCCTCAGTGCACGAATTTCGTGCACTGGGCCTCTAGTTTTAAATAACATCCCTGAACAGAAGCTCAACTTCTCTCCGCCAAAATATCTTTTTTTATCTTTTGTAATTCATATCCTCTCTATCTCTATCACTATCCCTATCTCTATCTCTACCTCTATTGCTATCACTATTGCTGTCTTTTCCTCTCCTCCAACCCCACTCTTACAAGATGAGGATCCTCATTTTATTTCTAAGCCACCTAACTCTACTGGTTGTTATTCTACCCTCGGTCCTGTCCCAAGACTCTTCCTCTTAAGAGTATCTAATCTCTCCCTGCCACATGCCTCTTCCCCTTAGCCTACAAACATGGGCATATTTCCTTCTTCCTAAAAACACACTTCAGAGCCCCTGCTTTCTCGGGCAAGTTCCTCTTTCATTACTTTCCTTCTCTTGGATGAGAAATTTATCAAAAACATAGTTTTCGCTTGCCACCTCCTCTTTTTTCTGGTCTTTGATTTACTTTCAGCCCCAGCAATCCGGATTCCACACCTACTCTGTCCAAAATGCTCCCTTGGAGATCCACAAGGAATGACCTTCCAGCACCAAGTTCCACTGACTGCTGTATGGAATCCTACTCCACCCTCCTGTTGTCCTGGAAACTCGAGGACCCTTCCCCTTGTGGGATGTCATCATAACGTCCTGGATTTCCTTCTTAAAAATATATATATTTTTTTATTGATTCAGACAGGAAGGGAGAGGGAGAGAGATAGAACCATCAATGATGAAAAAGCATCATTGATCGGCTGCCTCCTGCATGCTCCCCACCGGGGATCAAACCCACAACCCGGGTATGTGCTCTGACCGGGAATGGAACCATGACCTCCTGGTTCATAGGTTGATGCTCAAGCACTGAGTCACACTGGCCAGGCTGGATTCCCTTCTTCCTCTCTGACTACTTCCTCATATATTCCTTCACAGGAATACCCTGAACGGGGATGTGGTCCTCAGTATCTTGCTTTTGGTCCTCTCTCTTAAAAAACCCTGGTCTCTTGCCCGGCTGCTTTGTTCACCTTAGTAACCCAGTCACCTTAGATACCGCAGTATCTTAGCACAGTTCCTGACACACAAGGCAGGCACTTAATTTTTTGCTTACGGAGTTGCAAAGGCACTCAAAAAGCTGGGGCTGCCTCCTTGCTAACAAAAACCTATTTTACTTCCAGGCTATTTTTTTCCTTTTCCAACATCTTATCCTGCCTTTCTCCTTAAAGACTGCCTCCACCTTCATTTGAACCACATTGACCTTTGACAGAAGGTAAGCACAGGGTCTGACCCATCCCCATCATGGATTCCAAACCCACCTGGAGACCATCTCCTAGGACAAAGTTACTAACAAACCTTGGGTTGTTCATTTCTAAAGAACAGGTCTCTGTCCTGGACGGTTGTTCAGTGGTTAGAGCATCAGCCCAAGGACCAAAGGGTCGTGGGTTCGATTCTCTGTCAAGGGCACGTACCTTGGTTGCAGGTTCTCTAACCACAGTAGGGGCGTGTGGGAAGCAACCAATCAATGTATCTCTCACATTGATGTTTCTCTCCCTCTCTTTCTCCCATTCCTCCCTCCCTTCTACTTTTTTCTAGAAATCAATGGAAAAAATATCCTCTGGTGAGGATTAAAAATAAATAAATTAAAGAACAGGTTCCTGAAAGCCAGGCCCTGCAGCCTCAGGCCACAGCTGCCACTGCATGAGTTTATCAAATTTTTATATATAGCTCAGCACTACATATGCACACTTAATTATCTCCCTCACCTTTTGCTTCTTCAAATGCACTAATTGAAAGGTAAGCATCCGGCACTACCGCCTGGCGATCTCTGCCCCTGGCCTCTACAGATCCTCTCTCCACAGTGCCGGCCTCCCATCTCCCCTCAGGCAGCCCTTTCCAACTCACAGAGCTCTGAGCCTTGAAGAGGCAGGCTGGCCCAGTCCTCTCTCTGGGGGTGCTGACTGGACCTCTCCTTGGCTGTTCTTTGTTAACAGCTTTTGTCACTATAGATACACTATTTGAAAGTAACAGAGCCATCCTTGTTTTAAAGCATTCTACATTGCTTTCACTGGCTCAGTTTGCTCTCCCCACAATTGTGAGTTAGAGAGGCCAAGTTTAAGGTCAGGACTCCACAAGCACAACTTTGCAAGAGGCCATTTTGCATTATAAATAGGCATGCCAGTCCCCCACATATTGGGGAGGAGGAGGTCCCTGCGGTAGTCAAGCCAAGCCAATTCAATTAAATTCCACCCAACAACCTGTTGTCAGGCAACTGGGTTATTCAAGATGGTTTTTGGACCATCAGCTAGTTGTGTCACCTTGAGCCAGCCAAATTCTCTGGGTGCCAGCTATAAAAGTGAAGTCTTGGACGTGAGGTGATCTAGCTCTTAGGGACTATGGTTTTAGATGCAGGGTCACCCATGCAGAATGGATCCGAGCCAAGTCACCATGGGATCCCTTGTCCTTCCCCTTGAACAGGTTTTCACAGATGAAACCTGATTAGAAATAATATTAAGAGCAGCTTTGGCTGATTCATTCAGGCTTCTAACGCTAAAAGGGGAGGGAGCATCGTGGTTGCAGACAACTAGACACTGTCATTTTGACAGAGGGATGGGGCTGGTGGGCTCTTTTTGAAGCTGCAATTTGGTGGGTATTGCATCCTGTGGGACTCCGCCCAAATCATCCACACGGGAGTGTGGGAACAATCCTACCCCCTGGCCATTCCCAAAGTTGGCAGACTAGAGCAATGAAACCAAGGTCTTTTCTATAACAGCAGCTCTACCCATATTTGTAATATATCTACATCTATCTATCTATCTATCTATCTACTTAATATTAGAAAGTATTAATTAATGTAACCTCCCCCATCTTTTTTTTTTTCTTTTTACTGTCCTAAATTGTTTATTAGGTAAGAATTTTACAAACATTAACTTACATTAGCGGGAACAGTGGAGCTGGAGAGTACTGCGCCTTCTCCAAGCTGCAGGGCGAGAACCACCAACAGTGTGGTGGAACCTGTGGCCTTTCCCAAGCCCACGGCCCTTGCGGCCC
Source organism: Eptesicus fuscus (assembly GCF_027574615.1). Taxonomy (NCBI): domain Eukaryota; kingdom Metazoa; phylum Chordata; class Mammalia; order Chiroptera; family Vespertilionidae; genus Eptesicus; species Eptesicus fuscus. The sequence goes on along the minus strand of NC_072474.1, from coordinate 64,132,402 downwards.
GCAGATGTCAGCCCTCACATCTCCCAGTGCTTGTGGACTGGTTTGGTGATCCATGGGGTGTCAGGATTTCTTCTGAGAGCTTTATGGAATGGGTCCATGAGGATAACCTCAAAGAATTTGTTCGTGGAATCTTCACCAACCCAGTAAGAATTCAGGACTCCCAGAGCCCCACAGTGGCGTCCAGCTCGCTCTTCGGCAACAGACTGAAGACTTTGAGCAAACTTCGGCTGGTTAACACCGTGATGGACAGGTTGACGTAGGTCGAACCCTTAGGAACAGGGCGTTTGCGGCCACCACGGCGCACACAAATCCGATATGTGACATAACCTTGCTTGGCCTTGTAGCCCAGCCTGCGCGCTTTGACGGGCTGGGGGTGGGAGGGTGAGGGGGTGGGGGTGGGGGAGGGGCACTGTGGAGCGTAGAGAGCCGGTGGTACTGCCAGCAGCACACCCAGAGAAGGAAGCGCATTACATCGGACTGCTTCTTCCTCCAGAGCTCCTGGAAGTACTTGTAAGCGCCCATCTTGGTTTACCTGATGGCGGCGGCCAGACGGAAAGAAAGAGTGCAACCTCCCCCATCTTATGGAATTCTCTCTCATTTGCCCCTGAGGGCTTGTCATCACCCTAGCCACATAGACAAGAGTCACCCAAAAAGAACACCGAGATTGCAAATCCTCAGTTATTAAGTCTACTGTAAAACAGAGAGGTCCAGGTGAATATGTATAGAGTCAGTCTCCCCTCACTACTGTGGGGCTGGAAAGAGGAGGAGGAGGCAAGACAATGAGGAGAGAAGATTTAAGTCTGAGAAATGTCAAGCTTCTTCCAGAGGAAGCCTCATTTCTCATCAACACCAGTAGGCCTTCCAGTCTGTGCCCAGTACCTGAGGTCCCTCACGGACAGTGATCGGCACAAGCCTGTCCTTCCTTCAGCCAGTGATGCTTGCCTTTCCGATGGCCTCCTCACGTGGACAACAGCTCTGGACCGAGGTGGGTCTCCACATACTTTGAGCAGTAATGGTGGAATGAAAGGGCAGCTGGTGACCCTGACCAACGTGAGAAGACTCGGAGCAGTTTGAATTCCCCCACTCAGCCTCATGGTGGGACGAATGGTTCTTATTACACACACACACACACACACACACACACACACACGCACACATGCGCACACACATGCACATGCGCGCACACACACACACACACACGCACACACACGCACGCACGAATGCACACACGCACATATACACGTTCCCTGGACTCCTCCCCATTTCCCTTGCACTACTGTCATTCAACCTATCATTATTTACAACTGGTCTCCCTATACCCACTCCTGTCTCCCTCAATCCAACAGCAGCCAGAGTGGTTACAATTAATACTCTTTACAGACCATTTCTTTCTTCAGTGGCTTCTCCTTAAACTAAGAATAAAACCTTATCACCTTCCCACTGCCTACAAGGCGCTATGTGGCCCGGAGTTTGGACACCACCTCAACCTTACCCAGGTTCCACACCCAGGTTCCATCCCCCAGCTCACCTTGTTTCAGCGATCTTGGCCTTCTGCACCCACAGTCTAGAAGAGGCCAGAGTCGTTCTCCCCCCACGGCTTTTGCACTAACTGTCCTTACTCTTTGGAAAGTTCTTTCCTTGGCTATTCATATGATTACTCTGTTTCTTTGGTCAAGTCTCAGCTTAATTGTTTCCTGCCTGCTCTAAAACAGTTGCTGCTTTTATTCTCTATCTCATCACCCTGTTAATTTCCTTCACAGTACTTACCATGATCTGTAATTATCTCATTTATATATCTGTTGACTTATTTATTGTTGCTTTCTCCCAACAGAATTCAAGCTCAGTAGGATCAGGAAGTAGGTTAGCTTGTTCATAGTTTTATCCAAATGTCCAGCTCACTGCCTTGTACATATTAAATATTTATTGATTAAAAGAATGAAAATGAATAAAAGAGGTACCAATATAACACATTTACATGTAATCACACCCATGCATCATAACATCACTCACACCGTGCTTACTATATGCCAGGCATTATTCTAAACACTTTACATGTGTTAGCGCGTTTAGTTCTCACCTAACTCCATGAAGTAGGTGTTATTATTATCCCCAGTTTACAGTGAAGGAAACAGAGGCATAGAGTGGTTAATCAACTCCCTTACGGTTACATGGTAAGCTGGGTGGGGCTGGTGTTGAATCCCAGCATTCTCTTCCCACAGCCTGTGCTCTTAACCATCTATACTAATAAAAGAGTAATATGCTAATTAGACCAGGAGACCTTCCGGACATCCTTCTAGAGAAAGCCTGGGGCTTGGCTGGCCTGCAAACCGCCCCCAAACGGCCCTCAGCCCCTTACCCAGGCTGGCCACGATGGGGGCGTGGCCAGCCTGCAAATGGCCCTCAGCCCCTCACCCAGGCTGGCCCCACCCCCAACAACCCCCCCCTCCCCCGCACCCAGATGGCAGCATGGCCGGCCTGCAAACTGCCCCAGGCACCTCGCCTAGGCCAGCCCTATCCCCCAAGGGGATCCCCACCCTGATCTGGGACCCCCTTCAGGGCAGACCAGCCAGCTCAAAAGGGTAATATGCTAATTAGACCGGATATCTTTCCGGACAAAGCCATGATGGCAGGGACAAGGCAGAGGCAGTTAGGGGTGATCAGGCCAGCAGAGGAGAGCAGTTAGGGCAATCAGGCTGGTGGGGGAGGGCAGTTAGGGGGATCAGGCCAGCAGGGGAGAGCAGTTAGGGGCATCAGGCAGGCAGGCAGGTGAGCGGTTGGGAGCCAGCAGTCAGACATCCCCCAAGGGGTCCCGTATTAGAGAGGGTGCAGGTCGGGCTGAGGGACACCCCCCCTTCCATGCACGAATTTCGTGCACTGGGCCTTTAGTTATGCTATAAAATCTCTGAACAAATAATAACACATTTAGTACATTTTGAATTTCCTGGTGTGGGAGGCACCTTTAGCTGCCTACTCAATATCCATCTCTGCTCTCCCTCCCCTTTTTTTTGCCAACAGAAGCTTACTTCGTTTCAGGAAAGCAATGCAGCCAGCCCTAGCACTAACTCCACTCCCATTTGCTATTTGTTCACATTCTCACCTTGTTGCATATAGGGGTGGCATGTGGCCTGGTTCTGTCCAATGAGAGACTAGAAAGAGTCAGCAGGTGGACTTTCTCTTCTAAGGGAGACTGTCAGGAGCTAAGATCTTACCGACACCATTTTTCTTCTTGTTGTGCATGTGGACCTGACCCTGGAGCTGCAACAGCCATGTTGGGACCGAGAGAAGATGAGCATGAGGACCGAAGGCCACCGTGCTCAGAGTGACAGACTAAAAACACAGTAAGAACATGAGTCTGATGATATTGTGGAGCTGCTGGAGCAAATTTTGAATCACCAACTTCAGATGTCTTGTTATGAGATAATTAAATATCTGTATGCAATCATCTTTTAAAACAACTTTATTGAGATATAATTTAATTCAGGCATCACAAAATTCACCCATTCAAGCGTACAGTTTTAGTAAATTTACAGAGCTGTGCAATCAACCACTACAACCTAATTTTAGAACATTCCCATCACCTCAAAAAGATTCCTTGTGCCAATCTGCAGTCAATCCCCATTCTAATTTTTCTGTCTGTATAGATTGTTGCTTTTTTGACATTTCATAGAAAGGGTTTTATGTTTAGGGGAGAGCTGAAACTATTCCTAACTGCTTTTCTCAGCATGTAGGTACTCAGCTGGAAATGGACCCCACACTTGGGTAACAGCAAAATGAAGGGGAAAGGATAGCCAACAATACGGGGTAGTGGAAAGAGCCTGCAAGACTAGGAGACCCTGCCCTCGGCATTGCTCAGTGGTTAGACTGTCGGCCCATGCACCGGAGGGTCTCAGGTTCAATTCCCAGTCAGGGGCACATACCTGGGTTGCAGGTTTTGATCCCTGGCCCCAATTGGCATGCATGCGGGAGATAACCAATCAATGTGTCTCTCTCACATTGATGTTTCTCTCTCTCTCTCTATCTACCCCCCTTCCCTTCCCCCCTCTCTAAAAGCAATGGAAAAAAATATCCTCCAGTGAGGATTAAAAATAATAATAATAAATAATAATCAGCCTAAAATAATCCTTAAAAAAAAAAAAAAAAAAGACTAGGAGACCCAATTCTGCTCTCTGCTGTTCTCCTGACCAGCTGTGTGCCTTTGGTTAGTTTTTAAACTTCTCTGAGTTGATTTTTCTCATCCATGAGATGAGAGGATCCAAATAAATAGCTTTTTAAAAACTTTATTTTTATTGTTGACACTATTACAGATGTCCCCATTCATCCCCCTTTGCCTACTTCCACCCACGTGAATAGGATTTAAGATCCCTTCCAAATCTAAAATTCTAGACCACGTTCTTAAGAAATAAAGGTAGCATTTGAGTTATTTCAGCTAAAACTCTCCATCGTTCAACTAAAATGGATTACGACTACTCCACCCTTCTATAAATCTAAACAGTTAGTCATGGTAAGGTGCCCAATTCTACTAATTGGGAGAATTGAGGGTGCTTTGATATATATTCTCCAGGGGTTCATTATGCTCTCTTCTCTCTTTCTGTATATGTTTAAAGATTTTCCTTACAAAAAGTTACACATAAAAAGCACTGGTGAGCAAGAAATTTATTCCTGCTTGTGTGCTTAAAAGAAGCTTATTTCTGACTCCCAGACTGATGGCTCTCCGAGGGAAGAGTTGTCTACACAGGTGAAGTGATAGATGGGAAAATGTATCATCTTTCTGTATAACTGATGCATATTTTGTGATATGAGAAAAGATTTTTCATGTATCCGATACAGCTGGGCTGAGTACATTTAAAAAATTATCTTTACATCAAATTAGAACCAATAGCTACCATTTATTGAGCACCTGCTTATCATAGTCGTCAAAACAATCCTTAAAGTGAAATATCTTAAATCTTTACAGCCTCCCTAGAAGAGATTGTTCCCATTATAAAGTGGAGAAAAACCCAGGCTGGTGAGGGCAGGCTACAGACCCAGCACAGTGAAGTCGGAATCAGAGCCAGGTTCCGGAGCCTCTGCTCTGACCCGCTGGGCAGGGGGACTTTCGGAGCAGACACTGTTCCAAGCAGGATGCCGTGTACTGGTGCTGTGTACCCATCCCCCACTTCTTCCAGCATCTCACAATTGTGGCCTTCTTCGGGGGCACTTCCAGGGGGTCCCGGGCCTGCCTTGCCCAAGGCGGGAGAGCCAGAAGTGCACGTGTTTACATCCCAGTCAAGTGGCCCAACGCCAGGGATTCACTGCGCAGGGGTACAAAGTTCAACTCCCTGGCTTTCACTGAGACAAACTGTGGAGTAATTAACACCCCAGAGCTCCCCTGGGGACAGGCCGAGGCAGACACGTCGCCTGAAATGCACCCTTGCTCCGCTTGCCTCCCACTCCCTGTCCCACTTCCCCACTCCCTCCCCAGCCTCCTAACACTTGCTCTGGAACCGCGCTGTCTTTAGGGCTGTTTCTTGGGAGCCCAACCAAGGGCAACTTTTTTTCCGATTTAGATGCAAGTTCGTTTCTAATAACTCCTTACCTAGGAAACATTTATGAGAACGTTTATTTCTATGTAGGTAAGTTGACATAGACATATATTTGCCTACGCAATTACGTACTGCAGTGACTGGAAATAGAAATGTTAAAGAAGGAGGCTCAGTGTTACCGTCCATGAAGA